>NW_020172779.1:20854802-20920408 GCF_003031525.2 Neophocaena asiaeorientalis asiaeorientalis | reverse complement strand
TTTGGTGCATCACATTGATGGACATTTTAAGGTGGATTTCATCCATTATTGGTGTGAGATGAGGAACAGTCTGTCACGTTATGTGTCAAGTGTGATCGGCATAGTTTTGTTGGTGCACAGTTTGGAGGTACTTACCAAAATGTCATATTTTAAGTAGCTCTTGACCCAGCACGTCTGTTTCTAAGCAGTGCCTGTACATACGTATGACGACAGCTAGAAGGATGCTCCTGGCAGGATTACTTGCGTTTCCACCTCCCTTTCCCCCAAAACAAGGAAACAAAAAAGAAAATAACTATCTCCCAGTAGTAAAATGGCTGAATTGCTATGTTCCTGATGAAATACAAGCACGATGCAGACACTGGCTTCTTTTATTTCCAAGTTTGAGAAGAGTCCTTTACTGTGAATATCTAACATGAGAATTTAATCGGGAAAAGTGTATATTTCTAAGGCCTGGGCTGTGATGTAAATGAATAAAAGGAGTTTTCAGAGTAGCTAAGTGTTGCTTTGTGTATTGTAGGACTAGATTGTCATAAGCCTTTAAAGCCAGGAGGAGAAATTTAAGTTTAATTTGGATACCATCAGTGGCATATTATGAACCCATGTCCTCTTAGCTCCCTAGAGACAGTCCCTTTTCTAAATGTACATATTCCGGAAATAATATACACATATACTAACGTGTGTGTGTGTGTGTGTTATATGGAAGTGGTAATGTTTCCATATGGTAGCGTTCAGTTTGCATTTCTCACTAAAAATTTAGTTCTCAAAGTTATTTGTTCAGTTATTCAGAACCAAGTAGTTGGTTCTTAAAATTACTAGTACTTTTTACTGAGTACTTACGTACATTTAGCATCAAATATTTAAGCACCTCGTCCACTCATAACCTTGGCTGCTATCCAGACTAAGTTCAAAGTGGCATTTATGAGAGTATTGGAGAATGAGACTGGGACGGAACTCAGTATGGAAACATCATGGAAAAGCAAGAAGTGAAATAAAAGGGAATGCCTGTGTTTATTGCTTAACTGTTTAGTGGAGAGTGAAATTGCAACCTGGTTTAGGTACCAGGTCCTACAGTTTGGGGACTCTGGTTACGCAAACCCAGACTTGAAATTATTCCAGTGTCTTCTGGCAGTGCGATCAAGTGAACTGACTAAAATTCTGTCTATTCCACAAGACTTCAAGACAAGGAACCTGCCTTCCTCCTAATCATCACCATGTTTTTGGACTAAGCCCCTCTAATTGATACTGCTTCTCTGCAGGTGGGCTCCTGTGTGTGCCCATGAGGCAGAGGACATGAGGGTCACCTGTGCTGTGCGAGGGGTCATCAGGGCAGGCACCCAGCGAAGATGGGGTTTCTCCCGGGGTGTTGATGGCAAATACAAGTATAAGGAATGGTTGTGCCCTGCCTTACACTCTACATCTGGGCGTGGAGGGGTAGACAGACCAAGACACAAAGATCTGGGGGTGATGTGGAATCGGAATCAAGGGGAGATGAGCAGGGTAACTAGAGCCTGTGTGCTCTCGGGAGTGAGCTGGCAGAGCGGGGGCGAGAGACAAAGGCGCTTTTGTGGGAGTTTGAAAGAGGCGCCAGCGCCTGTCCTTTGCAGCTCAGGGATTTGGATGTTGGCAAGGAGAAAGCTGCACAAGTCGCCTTTCAGAGAATTAGCAGAAAAGATGGCCCTTCCTGTAGGCAGATCCCGCACCCCAGAGCACAAGATTTGCAGGCGAGCTTGGGGCTGGATCTGGGCTCCCACCGTCCCCTGGCAGGATGCCCTTGGGTGGTGTTCAGCCTGCACTGTCATTCACGGCGGCCCTGTCAGAAATTCAGGCCTTGAATCCAGAAGCCAGAAAAAACGTTTTATGCTCATTCCAGGTACCACCCCAATCCACCACCCCCACCCCCACCCCGTTCCCGAGTTCTGTAGGCTGCAGACATGCCTCCTGTCCCAGTAAGAGTTCATCTTCTTCCTGAAGCTGTTGTCAGCTCTTCCAGCCGGGTTCTTTTTCATGCTTTCTCTCTGGTGCCACGTTTGCTCCCTCCCTCCATCCTTCCTCTGCCGCTGTCCTGGGCTCGATGCACAGCCTTGTCCTGGGGATTGAGGGGTCAGGAAGGGTGGTCGGCATGTGCAGGTACAGGAGTGCGGCTCACGTCCTGCCCGTGGTGTGGACTCGCTGGGTCCTTGACAGTTTTTGAATATAGTACATGTTATTATTTATCTGTTCTTATGGGTAGTGCTGGGGACATCCTTAATTGTGTTACCAACAGCATTGTGCCATAGTAAATACTAGTGTGTGCAGAACTTTTAAGATGTGCCTTACATTATAAGTTATGTGTTAGCTTCAGTTAATTGCTAGTCTTTAAAAACCAATGATGTTTTTCTCTAGTAGATAGTTCCGATTTTCCACGATAGACATTTTCATGTTAATCTCAGAATCATTAAAAAAACCTTATTAATGTCCTAAAATATTGAGAAGATTGCAATGGATGGTGATTAGCACCCGCTCACGTTAAGGGTGGCAGACGGTCTCCATCGTATTCCCAAGGTGTCTTCCATGTGTGCTACCCATCTACAAACATAGACGCCTGACTTACACATCTCTGTGGGCACAGGGCAAGAATCAGTTCTAATAACACTTTCTTTTCCACAGCCCCAGGGTAAACGCCTTCCCTAGGGAGCCTTCCCTGATGCCCTCCTTCAAAGGTCACCTTCATCTCCTCTGAACTCATGGGGCACACGTGTTAGAAAAGTTAGGTTGGGGGCTAGTGTGAATCGCTGCATGTTAACCTATAGAGAGCAAAGAGCAGGTGGCTAGGCCTAACCTTAAGTATCTTTTCATATGTCATCAGTACTGTCAGAAACATGGCCTTAATTATATGTTCCTAAATGTGTGTTTTTAAAAAATGATACCAGGGTTGCAGCCTGTCCTCAACAATCTCGTTGGTTCAGAAAGTATATAACCTTCCACAGGTCTCATTCTTAGGAAGCCACCTGAGGTGTGGCCGTGTGCTCTGATGAGTTGGGGTGACGCAGAGGTGGAGCTGCAGAAATCAATAAAGAAAGGGGAAGTGCCTCTTTTTGTGGTTTTTAAAAAACTTTTCTTTGTTCATAAAAATACTTTTTGTGAAAAAAGATTTCTAAGTAAAATTAAGTGATTTATTTAAATTGATACTCTTTTACCAAAGATTTCTGATAATTAACTAAAAGAAATGAACATTGCATTAATTTTTAGCATGCAGTTTTTTGTTTATAACAGTCGTTTTTGTGGGGGGTATGTTTTAGGGCATCATTCAGAAGATAGTGGACAGTCACAAAGTAAAGCACGTGGCCTGCTATGGATTTCGCCTCAGTCACCTGCGGTCAGAGGAGGTTCACTGGCTCCATTTGGATATGGGTGTCTCCAATGTGAGGGAGAAGTATGAACTTGCACACCCACCAGAGGAGTGGAAGTAAGATTACAAACCTACTTTGGGGCGACTGGAACTTGATTTGTTTTGCATATTAGAGACACGCGCAAGACGATGATTATCTATGCTTAATTTTCACACTGATTGTCACTGGGACTCCTGTGTAAATAGAGTTGGCCGGTAATTATTGACTAGTGATCTCTTCTGCACCCCTGTGTGGTCTGTCTTGGGGCACCGCTGACCTGGACTTGCTGAGGCGTCTGACTGATCTCATGCTTTTGTGATGACCTGTCGCTCCTCCCACTTCTCTTGTCTGTGCTGCTCTGTCCAGCCTCTGCTCTGAGGAGGACTCAAGCCCTAGTCCTTTTACTTCCTGTTCTCCTGGCACCCTTTCGTGCAGCAGGGCTCCCTGTGCCTGGAGGAGACCACACCCAATTACCTTATTAATGGGCTGCAGAGCTCGCTTTGTTGTGCCCGGTACAGTAATCCACAGCCCACCGAAGAGAGTCTGCGTCTCTTGGATGTTCACACATAACATCGAAATTAGGAAGTAATCTCTTAGTGAGTCATACTGACCTTAATGAAACTAAAACCATTCAAGGTCAGTTAAAAGAATTCCCTGTAAATTGTCCTTTTCCTGGTTCTCTCCTAATAATGTTTTTCACGTTTAAGTAAACCAAGATGTTTGTAGGAAATTATACATCTAAAAACACGTTTGAGAGAAGTATAACTTATAGAACGGGCTTCTTCCACTCTGGTTCCCGTTTTTATAGATAATGCTGAGGAAGTAAAGATCGTTGTAGAGTGAAGAGAGCATTCAAATGTCAGTAACTTTCAGTTCAGGGATCTAAGTTGAGAAGATTAGAAAGATTAAAAAGAAAAACAAATATGTTTAGGTGAGTAAATCTTTAGTCGAATAAAATGTTGACCCAGTTACGGTTTATCAAAGAAATATAGTCGTATTTTCAAATTCAGCAAATAGCTGAAACCGAGCTAACAAAATAGTCCGTGAGAATATAGTTTGGTTGCTTTTCATCACTGGCTGGCAAAGATTTGACTTCCATCTATTTGGTCAATTAATTAAATGAGTGTTTAAAATCTAAGAATATCTAAAGGTTACTTGAAAATACCTCTAAGTATTTTTAATCAGCACCACTTTGTTGCCTTCTGAATTCATGCAGACACGTCAGAGGCAGCCTTCATTACAGCAGTAGTGTTAGTGCTCAGTGACGTGTTGAATGTAGATCCCTGTGTACAAGCTTTGCTTTTGTTCTTTTAAGCCAACTTATTTGACCTAATTTCAAGTAAAACTGAGTAGGCTGTTTTTTTTAGTGGAGCCTGGATCCTCAAAAGTAAGGAAGACTTGGCTGACCCTCTTCAAATGAAGGGTGATGAAGATGCTGCTGCCAATACTGATGAAGATGGTGACCTTGATGTATTGTCACCGTCGAGTGGCTGTTAAGAGCCAGGCACTGTGCCAGCTGTGTGCTATTTATGATTTATTTATTTGTAATTTGTAAACTGTATATTTCATTTACCCAAACCCTAGGAGGTAAAGACTTGTTATCCTTATCTTACAGATGAAAACAGAGGCACAACAAAATTGATTTAAGCTGCATTCACATAGATAGTCTGTGACACAGTTTTGATTTGGATTTAGCTATCTGACTTCACAGTATGGGTTTTTAAAATCAACTTGCCTGTCCCGATGGGAATAATGTGATCTTCAAAACTCTGAGAGTGTAGCTAGGCTTATAAGATGAGTGAAGGTGCATGGATCGTCGGTAGAGGCGATGAGAGAGGAAAATGTGATCAGAGATACCATTGATACATGCGTGGTATCGTCCAGAGTGTGAGGGTTAATACAGATTGTTCTAAAGTGTCAGTGGGGAACAGGAGGCTGTTAAGTAACCAAGCAGATTTGAGAAAGAACAAAACAGAAGTTCTGGAAATCATTGGATAGATAAAACAGCAGATTAGACATAGATGAAAACTTAGTAAACAAGAAGGTGGATCTGAGAAAATTTGCCCAAAACGTAGCACAGAGATGAACAGATGGAAATTATGAAAGCAGGTTTATGTAACATGGAGAATGAGAAGGTCAGCCCTTTTCTAACAGGAATTCTGAAGAAGAGAATAAAAAGAATGAGGAAGAGGAAATAATCTGAAGAGAAAATAGCTGAGAACTTTCTAGAATCAGTGAGTGATGTGCATCCTTAAATGCAGGATTAACAAAAAATCTCAAGCAGGGCGAATAAAACTAAACACATACTTCGACAAGTTATAGTAAAGTAGTGTCGTACAAAAGAAAAAGAGAGGATGTTAAAAGCAAGCAGAGAAGAATTGAGACTTCTTACAGCATGATTGATGCCGAGACAATGGGGGGATTATACGTTCAAAGTGGTGGGAAAATATAACTGGCAGCCTGTATTTGTTTGCACAGTTAAATTCCCTCAAGAACAGATATCGGCTAAATATGAGGGTAACAGCTCAAACATTAGAAATATAACTTCAATACGAGGGTAACAGCTCAAACATTAGAAATATAACTTAAATACGAGGATAAAAGCTCAAACATTAGAAATATAACTTAAACCATAGTTGGGTAAGTAGGTATTAGAGAAACGTAGGGATCAAAAAGAAGGAAAGAGATAGAGAAAAGGCACGGGAAACAGGATAAATAGAAATCACGAATAAGATGCAGGTATACTAACGGTGAATGGTCAGAGGGTATTAGAGTGTGATTAAAAAGTAAATTCTAGCTCTCTGCTATTTATAGGCTGTATCCAAAACAGTGCTGTTCAAACATTTTTCTTTGACTTACAGGAAGAAATGTGTTTTGCCTTGAGATTTAGTGCATGTATACCTGTTTGTGTATCTCAGAGCTATTTGTAAATAACGGACCTACATATTTCACAAAACATACTCAGCCTTATTATTTACACTAAAGTCTAAGGGTTTCTTTTCAATGTCATTCTGTTTTGTTCTACTTAAGTAAAATAAATTAATAAATAAATAGTAAAAAGAATTTTCCTACCTACTAATGAGTCCTGATTTTCAATTTGAATAACTCTCACATAAAACATGAGTACAAGTATACCAGACAAATAATAACCAGGAAATAAAAAAGATGAGTATTATGCTATTAGTATCCTGTGCAAAAAATTTTCAGGCAAACAAGAATTATTATGGATGTAGAGGGCAACTACATAACAATAAAAGGCTCATTTCACCAAGAATTTAATAAGTATAGAAATAGATATAACTCTTAAACTTATAAATTCCTAGACATTCCTCAAAATGTATAAAGCAAAACTAGTATTAAAGGAATAAAACTTACCTCTCCTAATAATTAAAAGGAAGAGCGCAAACAATAGTAAGTAAACACTAGTTTTAAAATTATGTATCTAACTATTTTTTCTAATGTAGAAATATAGGATCCTGCACGCAACAGTATATTGAGCAATTTAAAAACACATCTCTACGTAATTTACGGTTCGGGCTTCCCGGGTGGCGCAGTGGTTCAGAATCCGCCTGCCAGTGCAGGGGACACGGGTTCGAGCCCTGGTCCGGAAAGATCCCACATGCTGCGGAGCAGCTAAGCCCGTGTGCTGCAACTACTGAGCCTGTGCTCTAGAGCCCGCGAGCCACAACTACTGATCCCACATGCCACAACTGCTGAGCCTGCACACATGGAGCCTGTGCTTCACAACAAGAGAAGCCACCACAAGGAGAAGCCTGCGCGCCGCAACGAAGAGTAGCCCCCGCTTGCCGCAACCAGAGAAAAGCCCACGCGCAGCAACAAAGACCCAACGCAGCCAGAAACAATAAATAAATAAAATAATAAAATAAATAAATTTATTTAGAAATAATAATAATAATTTATGGTTCAAAGGAAAAGGCCCAGCCTGCTGAGGACCTGGCTTTGATGGGGTCTGTCCCTTCGCCGTCCAGTCCACTCTGCAGTAGCTCATGGCCGCAGTCACTTCCTCCTGTCTAAATACAGCTGGCCCTCAGCATCCGCAGGTTCCCTGGTTCCGCAGCCGTGGATTCAACCAGCCGCCGATACAAAATTCTGGCGGCGGGGGAGAACTTCCAGAAAGTTCCAAAAAGCAAAACTTGAATTTGCTGTGCCAGCATCTATTTACATAGCACTTACATTGTATAAGGTACTATTATAAGTAATCTAGCGATGCTTTCAAGTATACAAGAGGGTGTGTGCCTCTTACGTACGCAGGCTGTGCCAGTTTACATGAGCATACGAGGATTTGGGTGTCTGCGGGGGATCCTGGAACAATTCCCCTGTGGATACTGAGTGTACTTCCTTCATTTAGCCTCTTGTATACCAGACTCTTCTGGTGAAGGTTTTCCTCCTCTTTTACCGACCATCACGGTCTGTCTTCTGCTTAGCCTTGACGTTTGGGGCTGCTCCAGTGACCTCTCTTCCTCTTTCTGCCCACCTTAGACCTGCCTTTGGCATTAAATTCACTCTTTATTGGATAAATGCAGGAAACCAATGGACAGGTTATTGCAGTAACCTAGGAAAAAGTCACAGAAGACGATGGCTGTGGGGAGTAGTACTTGAAGGAATGAGAAGCAGCTGTACCGAGATATGTTTAAGGTAGAGCTCACCGAATTTGCTAACAAATCTTTTAAACTGTAAACATCCGAGGAAATGTGTAGGTCGTCCCTGCTGAGAAACTCCCGGGAGCCCCCCGTCACCCCGGGAGCCCCCCGTCACCCCTGGAGCTCACTCTTGAGTTTGTGATTTTACTTCTGGGTCCTCGTCTCCGTCTGCTGCTCCTCCCCTTCCTCCATTTGAGCGACTCTGGTCCCTTTGAAATCTTAGTTTTCTGTTTTCTTAGATACTCAGGGTAGCGTCTCATTTGATGGTCTCTTCTCTGTTGCCAGCCTTCTTGCTTGTTGAATACAGTAACCCTTCATCTCACTTCTCTTTCTGCCTTTATCTTTTCCAACTTTTCACTTGCTTGACCTTGGCCACACTGGCGCTCTTACTGGCTCTTGAACAAACCAAGCAGATTGTTCCTGGTGCCTTTGAACTTGATGCTCAACTGCTGTGTGTACTCGTCTGCCATTTCCGGCCTGGCTTGGACCTCCCTTCGTTAGGGCAGGTACTCCACTGTCACCTCCTCCCCAGGCCTTTTCCAGCCTTTCTGTCTACAGAGCCCACTGCCCGCCTGGTACAGTCTCTCTCCCTCAGGGACTCCGTTGTATTCACTGCTTGGTTCTGGACGTGCCAGGTATATAGTAGGCACCCAGTACAAAATATTTTAAGCGGAAGTTGAATCAGTGATAATGAAATTATCAACTAGGAACTGAACAGGACTAGTTTACGTTAGTAACAGTCTTCATATTAACATGCTTCTTGCTGTGTGTCAGACATTGCCTGAGAGGCTTGATAACCTGCCCATGGTCACACAGCTTAAATGGGTGGCAGAGTAGAAACTGGGTCCATGCACCAGCTCTTTCTTTATTCCTGTGTTAGGTATGTGACTACAAGAAACAGAACATTGAGACCTCCTCAGTCCATGGGTGGACGTGTGAGGGTAACTGCAGCTCTGGCTTTAGTTTTGAGAAGTAGGATGTTAATATTCAAATGAAAGTGCCAAGATTCATCAGAATAGTTGGATATTAGTTTCCATTCCTGTGGGGTTTTTTAACATAGATTTTTCTTTTTTGCAGTATCTGCTCTAATATCTCTTCATATTGTTAAATAAACCTGAGATCTAAACTTGTTTAATGGAGTCTTAGTTCTTCTAAGACCTCGATAAGCAGCTGCAGCACACACATTTGGTCATAACTGTCTCAGGCAGGATGGCCTTACAGAGATGTCATGACGTGTCGTTGGGGAAAGGAAGGGCTGGTTTGATAAACGGCTATCCTTGTAGGAGGAATAACAACAAAATCAGATCCTACCTTGAACAGTACACAGAAATCCACCTGAGATGGATTAAGTTTTTAAAAAAAGAGAGAAAGCTTAATGGAAAATATAGTTGAATGTGTCTTTGGCTCTAGAGTAGGAAGGTTTTCTTAATACTCCAAAAACATTCACTCTGAAAGAGGAGAATGATAAATTTGACTTTAATGAGGTGAAAACATTCTGTTTATCAAAAGATGTATTTTCAAAACTGCAGAAATGGTAATTCCCTGGCGGTCCGGTGGTTAGGACTCTGTGCTTTCACTGCTGAGGGTGCGGGGTTCAGTTCCTGGTCAGGGAACTAAGATCCCACAAGCTGTGAGGTACAGCCAAAAAAAAAAAAAAAGTGCAGAAACAAGTTGCAGCTAGGAGAAGACATTCTGCTGATCAATATGAGAAAGTCTCAAATTGGCATGAGACTTGAGCTATTTTCATAAAAGAGAAGACAAGTTTGACTAGTAATCACAGGAAGACACTATCGTCTTTCTCAGTGCTCAGGGAAGTATGAATCTAGGCCATTAGATTCCATCTTACACTGTCTGGTTGGCAAAAAGTACGTTGTCTGACAAAATTAATAGCAGGAGAGGCTATGACAGATCTGACAGGATCTTGCCTGCCCTGCTGGGGAGAATGTAAATTGGTAAAAAAAATTTGGGAAAATGGCATAGCATCCTCATGACCTACCCTTCTATCCTGCTGTTCCACTTCAAGTTCTGTCCTCAAGAGACTCTTGCATTTCTCTACTAGGCTAGAGACCCAAGAACGTTCGTAGAATAACCAGTGATGGTTAAGTCAGTTGCAGAATATTCACGGTGGAATGTTACACTAGTCAAAATGAATGATCAGGACTTGCAACAGTGTGGATAAATCTTAGACAAATACCATCGTGTGACAAAAGACAGTCCCAGGATACCTGTGTGAATGCACTAAATGGCAATACCATTGAGTTGCACGCATCAAAGTGGTTACTTTTGCCGGGTGCGGTGGTGCGCCACGCAGCTTGCAGGATCTTAGTTCCCCAAGCAGGGATTAAACCCGGGCTCTGGCAGTGAGAGCGTGGAGTCCTGACCACTGGACCGCCAGGGAATTCCCTAAAATGGTTACTTTTTATGTGAATTTTACCTCAGTTAAAAAACAAAAAGTCCCAGGAGATGACATACAGCATGATATACTTTTACAAAATAAAAAGAAAAATAAACCTAAGAATATTGTTGGGAACACATCAGATGGGTAAGACAATATTGAACATGTAAATGAAGGATCGGGGGAGATGCGCTGTCTAGAGCCTCTGTGAGGAGAGCACCCTGCCCCCTCCCGTCCTCTTACGGGCCCTCAGGGACTTGTGTGGAATCCTCGGGTCCTGAGGCAGAGCCCGAGGCCACTGCGCTGCACGCACAGGCACGGGCCCTGCTTCCTTCCCGGTCTTTCAGGGAGCAGGCGCTTGCTCACCTGTCCCTGGGGTCCTGGGAGACCTCGGTTAGGTAGGTGGTGTTTGCTAGGATCTTGAGTCAGCCGGAAAAGTTTGAATTACAGTACCATTCCTAGTTTATAGTGTAGCAGAAGGTATCATGCAGTTTTGAGAGATTTCTACCAAACAGATTTAAACTTTACAGTTTTGCACCTAGATAATTAAATTCTAGTTAAATTTTGATAACTAAATTTTGGTTATCTGGAATCACCTACATGGACTGGTCTGACTTCTGAGCAGGTTAATCAGATATTAAGTGGCCCAGTCCTTTTGGTGTAGGATTCAGGGCTTTGAGAGCCAGGTCTGAGAGGAGGCTCTCTTGGCATTTGAGAGAGGATTGTGGGGCTTCTGCAGAGCAAGTGAAAAAGAAAGTCCTTTTCATCGTTATCAGATGTGGCTCACATTCTCCTGCTCACGGCTGTTGAGCAGCTCCTCTCCTCGCTCTGCAAAGGGATGATTTTTTTTTTTTTTCCAGACCTTTGCAGGGAAAAAAAAAGTCTTTTATGTAGAGGAAAGGTTTCCCTTTTCAAAGATGACAAAAGAAAATGACTAATGATAGCTTAGGAAGTTTTAGATTGTATTTTGATAGTTTTCTATGTTATCTTGAAATGACATTCCGTGTGCCTATACCTTAATTTGAAAAGCTAGTCTTTCATTATAACACTGAATTCAACAGGAGTTCTTTAGAAGATTTAAAGCAGTAAGAGAGTAAATAGGGGAACATTCTGACAAGTTTGGAAGTGACCCCTTTAAAAAACAGGATGGACTTCCAAATTTGCTGATTTATTAATTGAACATTTATCGGATGCTTCTGCACCAGACACTGACAGCACAAAGATGAACAGATTGCTGGCCAGTCTGTGGCTATACAAGACTGATGTTTATTGACCAGGCTGGTTTAAAACTCGTTCTGGTGGTTATTTGTTATTACAGCTACAGAATAGTCAGTCTTAGGTATGTGAGAATTTCTTTTTATTCTCAATGTGTATCAAAAGTTGCAAAAATAGTACACAGAAATCCTGTGTACCCTTCAGTCAGCTTCGCTAAATGTTAAAATCTTACTTAAACATAGTCCAGATATTGAAACCAGGAACTTAACATTGATACAATACTATTAACTAATCTACAGACGTCATCAAATTTCACAGTTGTCCCTTCTCTGGCCCAGGATCCAGATCAGAGCACCATGTGTCTCAGTGTCCTGTTGCCTTCTCTAATCTGGGACAAGTCCTCAGGCTGTCTTTGTCTTTGATGACCTCGACCCTTTTGAAGAACACTGGCTGGTTGTACCGTGTTCCCCAATTTGGGTTTGTCTGTTTTTCATGATTATATTGAGCTTATGCATTTGGGGAAGAGCGCCACAGCCAAGGTGTTGATTTTCTCACTGCATTTTAGCAGGAAGTCTTCGATCATGCTATGACTCATTTCACTGGCGGTTTTAACTTGGATCGTTTGATGTAAGGTGGTGGCCAGGTTTCTCTGTTATAAAGTTATTATTTTCCCCTTTGTAGTTAAGTAATATCTTCTGGGGAAGTACAGAGACTGTGCATATACTCTGTTTCTCATTGTATTTTCACCCACTAATCTCAGCATCATTGGTGATTCTTTTTTGCAGTATGCATTACTGTAATTTTTGCCAAATGGTGAGTTTCTGTTTCTACCCTTCCTTCTAGGGTTTTTAAATTGGAAGTCTATTGTAAGAAAGAGCTGTCCACACCACATTGTTTATGAGGGTCATCTGTGTAGTTCTGTGAAATTGTACTTTTGTTTATTTCACTACTTACAGTCTGGCCAGCTAATCCTTCTCCTATCAGGGTTATGAGATCTTCATCCAGCTCAACTTTTCAAAAACATTTCCTGCCCCTCCCCATCAGTAGTCCGTTAGCACGTGGGTATCTTGGTGCTCATAGTTGGAGGTAAGACTGAGGAAGTTAGTTGTTGGTGGCATTAATGTTAATATATTACTTAGTGGAAGCAAAAGGATGGTTTTATTTGGGGCATGTTGTAGTTAGCTGCTGCTCAGAAATCCATGGAGTGGCCTAGAGCAGAGACGTGGAAATGTGTCAGGACACAGCCAGGCTCTTAGAAGGGCAGCAGAAGTATGAGGAAGACGGTGAGTTTCACAGAGAAGGGAGTGGCGTTGCTGGTGCGAGCGGGCGGATGGGCTGTGGGCTTCAGGTGCTGCGGTTTAAGGACTGGGGTGAGGTGTTTGGACTGGAATTAAAGTGGGAGGCCTTGAGCAAAGTTTCCGTAGGGTTGTGAGGGGGAATATGCTAGATGGTAGTGGGCTGAAGCAGGGACCAAAACCCTTAATACGATCTAAAGACCTTGCCCACCCCCACGACCAAGATCAGCTTACATTCCTCTCTGTTTCTAAGCACAGGTGCCTTCTCTTAGTTTCATTCTGCCTCTGGGCATTCAGGCATGTTGAAGTGGAATCCCAGGTCTGCCTCCTAATAAATGTGGCACCTTGGCAAAATTACCTAATTCCCAAAATTCGTTTCTCCCCCATCTATGAAAATTGGGTGAAATAGTAACCTGGTCACTATTTCTGGCCAGTCCCCTCCTGGCCTCCCTTCGGTGCCTGTTGTCTGCCCTACCTAGTACCACCTGGCTAGGCCTCAGTAATGTGATGTTACTGCGCTGGCCATGGTGCCCCTGGTGCTTCCTTTCTCCCTGGGATGAGCACCACCACCATGATGAGCAGAGGGTCCTGTGAGATCTGCAGGCTCCTGATCCCACGCCCCCCCGGAAGCCCTGTTACTCACTGCCCTCGGTCAGTGGCTGTAGCTGCATTTGCCCTAACTTCTTAACTCCCTTCCTTTAGATCTTCCTTCAGGTATCACTGAGTCAGAGTGACCTTCACCAGTTCCCTTTATAAAATAGTACTTCATCATTTGTTACTTCCCTTATTTGCCTTTATCACATTACCTACCACCTCAAAGATACTTATGTGTTTGCTGTCTGGCTTCCATCACAAAAGTAGAGACTCTTTGAAGGCTGGTACTTCGTGCCTGTTTTACTCACTGATGTCTTCCGAGCCTCTCGAATTGTGCCTGTAGGTGGTTAGTGCCGAAGTAAATCTTCGTTGAGTGATGACTGATGAGGTAGATAAACCGTCAAGATGGTTGTGATGGTGTGCAGTGACAGCTCATTCACTTCTCCTGGCGTCCTGATGAGGAAATTGAGGCACAGAGAGGTGATGGCAGACAGTGAACGAGTGATGGAGCCAGAATTCAGGCGCAGGTGGTCTTGATCCAGAGCCCACATTCTCTCTGCATCTGTGGGGTTGTTGCTGATGAAAAGAAGTCATCTGGTTAAAATGCTGATCACTATTTCTGTCACATCCTGAGTAGTCCCTAAACGTTAGTTGATGTCATCATCAGGATGCTGGATGCTAAGAGTGTGGAGGTGGAGCCAGGCTGCCAAATGTTTGACTTTTGGACCAGTTTTTTTTTTTTTTTTAAACCATTAAAATGGAGTAACATTAATACCAAAGCCTCCTGCAGCCTGTTTGATCCTGGAGCTTCCAGCCTGGGAACTGGTTGCTTGCTTTTGCCAGCATTGTTCACCTGGTCTGCTGAATGTAAATAAGTACACTTTTGTTCTCTGATTATTATGTTGATTAAGAGAAATGGTTCATATAAGGTGCCTGGTAAGTCCTAAACTCAAAATAAAGGAAACCTGTTGTGCTTCTACAAGTAGTTGCCCAGTGTAAAATATCTGCAGTGAGTTATTGGAACTCCTTCAGAGGGCAGAAGTACAATGGAACCTCATTGTTTGGCCATTGTGTCTTTTAATAAGACGGACACTTAAAAATCTCAGCAGAACTTGTGTATGTGTATCTTGCATTTTTTCTACCCTTAATTGAACCAAAAGAATTGTACTGATTACTTTGCGTTGTTTTCCCTGTGAGCCTAATACATTTTTAAAAGAGCAGTTTATGAAACTTGTAGAAAAAATTCGTATCTTTATAACCTTTGTGTAGGCAAATATTTTATAAACAAAACACTAAGATAATTTATTAAAAAGAAAAGGAATAAATAGGACTGCATAAAAATCACAAACTTTCTTCCTCAAAAGATACTGTTAAAATAAAAAGATTTTTAAAATAATTTTTAAAAGGTACCATTAAAATAGTGAAAGGCAAGCCATAGAGTGGGAGAGGATATTCACTAAGTCTAACAAAGACCTTACGTCCAGAACATGTAAAGAATACCTACAGGGCTTCCCTGGTGCAGTGGTTGAGAGTCTGGGTGGGGGGGCGAGTCAGTAAAAAAGGGACAAAAGCTTTAACAGACACTTCACAAAAGAAGATAACCAAAAAGGGTCAATTATCAAATGAAGAAGTGCCCATTTGTGTTACTCATCAAGGAAGTACTAATTAAAACCACTGTGTACTCTTGCTGTAAATATCAGAGGTCCTAAAATGAAAAGGTTAGAAGTACCAAGTAGAGGTGAGGAATAGTGGAACCAGAGCACGCCGTGCTGCTTGTGGGAGTGTACATTGGTACAGCTCTTCACCTTACTCTTTGGTCACATCTGCGCTGCCTAATGTGTGTGTTCGTTAGGATCCAGTGATGATGCTCGTGGTCTGCATCCAGCAGAGATGTGTACATATGTTCACCAAAAGGCATGCATGTGAGAGTTCATACGGGTGGACACACACATACACAGAACGAGGCACAGAGAGAGCATTCTGGTGAAATTCGTTTGTTTTGACCATTCTTGAAGTTTGGCTTCCTGAGCAAAATTACTTTTTTAGAGGAATATAAAGAGTGCTCGTAGCATTATTCTTAATAGCCCCAGGGTGGAAACTACTCTAGCGGCATCACAGTAATGGGGATGAATGATTGTGGTCTATCATACCGTGCAGGACGGTCAGCTACGAGCAAACTGCAGTTACTCGATAGGGAGGAGTCTCACGAGCATACTGGTGAATGAAGGAAGCCAGACACACGAGAGTACATCCTGTGTACCTCCAGGCATGCAGAGCTCACCTGTGGGGAGTGGAAGGTGGTGCTGCCCCTGGGCAGTGGGGCTGGAGGGACTTCTGGGCGCCCTCTGGGCCTCTCATTAGGCTCTGTCTCCTGCAGAATCCTCGAGCTGTAGCATACTCACATGCACGTTTTTGTGCTGAAAAAGAAAACATTTACATTGACAGATTAATTGATTATATTTTAACTTATTTTTAAAATAATATTTCAGAGTAATTGGCAGTGCCATACTCAAAATAATTTTGTAGACTATGAATTGAGAAAATGACTTATTTCTAATTGCTTTATTTTGTTAATTATTTTTTAGATATGAATTGAGAATTCGTTATTTGCCAAAAGGATTTCTAAACCAGTTTACTGAAGACAAGCCAACTCTGAATTTCTTCTATCAACAGGTACAGGAGGATGCTTTAATAACACTTTTTTTCTTTGTTTCTTTGAATCCTATTTATTTCATGGTTTTATTTTAGAATTAGATTAAACCTAACATTTGGGAGAATATAAATTTGTCACCGTAGGGCAGTGAGATTCTTAAAATTAGTAAGAAATTATGAATTGTTGACACTGAATTTTTGTATGCTTGGGCAAATCTTAAAAGATACTTCTTTTAAGTAGAGGCAGGAAGTCCTAAGTGACACAACCATTGTTCTGTCTTTACTTCAAGTGTAATTATTCCTGAGTATCAACAGATTTGTCAGATGTTTATTCAGAGCCAACTATACCCGGATAATCTCAATAGCACTTTGCACAACAAAGCAGAATTGACTTTTTACACTAAAAGGAGCTTTCTTTTTACCCCGTATTAGTTACACAATAAATACTTGTGGCATAAATGAACCAAAACAGTTTTCCAGTCAAATAAATGTTACTTGTAAGTATTTGTGAAGAGTTCAAAAAAAGTTTAATGAATATCAGTGAGACATTTGTACATACAATTTTGCAATTAAATACTCTGGGAAATTTTTAATTTTAATAAAATTATTCATTAAATGTCTATTTGGGGTCAAGAATGCAGAAATTAATGACATAATCTGTACTTCTAAATTCCTCAGTCTAGTGGATTGCCTGTAAACAGCATCTTTGTGTTCAATCCTGTGCTGTTTGTAAGCGCAAATGGTGTGGCCGTGCCTGGGCAGAGGTGCTAACACAGGGGAAGTTTGGGGTCCAGGCGGCTCCCCTGCAAACTGTCCTTTAACGCAGCGGTCCCCAGCATTTTTGGCACCAGGGACCGGTTTCGTGGAGGACAGTTTTTCCATGGAGTGGGGAGGGTGATAGTTCAGGCGGTGATGTGAGGGATGGGGAGCGATGGGGAGCAGCAGGCGAGGCTTCGCGCCCTCCCGCCGCTCACCTTCTGCTGTGCGGCCCAGTTCCTAACAGGCCGTGGGCCGGTACCAGTCCACGGCCTGGGGGTTGCGGACCTTTGCTTTAAGGAGTCTCCAACTTTGTAGGTGAGGAAGAGAGGTACTTTAGAAAACATGGTGCGTTTAAATCTGAGCTCAAATGATTTGAAAGGAAACAGGTGAGAGAGATGGGACCACATGATGTAAAGAGAGGGTTTTAGGTTTTCTCCTGCAGATAATTGGGAGCATTTATAGAATTTAATTAGCAAATGTCATGATCAGAATTTTTTTTTTAAATAAGACCACCCTGATGTAATGGCTGTACCAGGAATGGATTGGGTCTTAAAAAGGCTGTAACCTAGTGGGGGCTTGTCACCCATTTGGGCAGGAAGCTAGAAAGCTGGGAGGTCCAACGGTGTGGTAGGAAGCAAATTTAATGGATGGATTTGCTAGGACTAGAGACTGAACGAACTGGAGCATGAAAATGAAGAAGAAAGAGGCCGACGGCATCAACCCTGTCACTCAGTGTCAGGAAGGAGAAAAGGTGGGTGGGATTCGGTAGGAGGGCAAGGTAGATGGTTTAGTAGATGGGTGGTTTAGTAGGTGGGTGGGATTCAGTAGGAGGGCAAGGTAGATGAGGTAAGTGGATATTCCTGCTTTTAAGATCCAACCTGTGAGAGCAGCATCCAGCTCTTGAGATGTTTACTTGTCCGTGAAGTAGAAGTCATATAGGAAATGTAAGGTGTTAGGTGAGGTACTTGTGGGAACTTTTGAAGATTTATAATAATACGGAGTCGAATGGGAGAGGGAGTTGCGTTCAACGAAGCAGAGTCCTGTTTGGACTCCAGCTGAGCATGTGTGAGGCCTACTCATTACGGAGCGGTTTCAGTTTACAGGCTGCCTCTCTTCTGCGTCCCTGCGTCTGGCCCTCTAGCCGTCTGCCCAGCTTCATATTTTGGTGAAGGAGGTGACAGAGTTTAGTTAACGGATGTATTTATATTGTATTCTTCTCTCTCGTAGATGATCTATATCACTGGTATCTATATCTATATCCGTGACTCCTTTAGTGACATTGATTTCCAGGATGCATGAGACGGGCCTAAATAGCTCTCAGTTATTCCTTTTTATAATTTCTAGGCTAACCCAAAAGTTGGCAACTTTTATGTTCCTTTCACGCTGTTACTAGGTTGTCCTACTTTTTCCTTTCGGAAGACCTTGCTTCTGTGTATATGATTAAAAGCTAGCACACGTACCGGTGTATCCCACATTTCCTCTTACTAATAGGACGTATCTTACTGCAGTCTGTGATTCGGGTGAGTGGCCTCTGTAAAGCCCGAGAGGTGTGAGGTGTCGTTAGCCCGCATACTGTGCCTGTTCTGCATCTCACAGCTCTGTGACTCCAGGTGCCTCCCTTAGTTTCTTCACATGTAGGTATATAACACCTCCTGCGTAGGGTCTTTATGTTGATTAAGTGAGGTCTTAAGTGATTGTCTACCATATACCTGCCCAGTAACACCTGGAATTTCAGTCTGTACACAGTACCAGGCTTTAGAGGATTCAGCGTTTCCACTTGGGTGTCCCAATACAAATGTGAGCCGCACACTGTGGGGTGGGACACACCTCTTCCTTCCCATGTGCTCTGTATGCAAACCTTCCAGCCCCTCCACCCCACCTTCTGCTTTCATCCGTTTCTAGAACTTCTCTTCTTCAGCCTGTCCCCTTTTAAGTTTTTTAAAATTGGTAAATCTTATGTTACAGTTTTAGAAAGTCCAGAAAATATTCTAAAACGTCACTTAAATTATCTGTCCTAATAATTACTTTCATTTTGTGTATGCTTTTATAATATCCTACCAAGTACTTGTAATTTAAGGGAACTAGAAGTGTGGTCATAGCAACACCTCTTTCCTGTGTTGACGCCCGGTGTTACTGCTTATCCAGGCCTATAACCAGTGAACTGCGGCTCTGTTCGTGGGTATGGAAGTTGTGATGTTAAATGCTACTGTTTAAAACAGGCCATATTAAAAATAAAGCGTGTAATATAGTTCCATTTATGTGAGAAAAATGTACATTTATTTTACCCTCATCTGACAAAGTTTTAGAAATAGTATGATTTTTGCATTGCTGCTTTGGCAAGTAATTTTATATTTATTTGACTTCTTGTGATAATCTTTCAGTGCAGAGTCTATCCTGGTCTGTGCATGGAAGTTCTAGAATTAGAATTTCTTTCTTTCTAGAACTATTAGAGGTACTACCCAGGCAGTACCCAACTTGGGAACAGATTTAATTTCAGTGTTGAAAAATCAGTTAGGAATTCAGAACTTCCTCCTATTTAAACAAACATGCCAAAAAAAAAAAAGTATAAATAAAAAATTGGCCCTTCAGCTATTTGTAGCCAAAGTCTTTTGAACTGAGAATGCAGCTGAAATATCTGTAAGAACTTGTGTGTGGAAATTTTCACCAAATTCTGAGAGAAATTATTTTGCAAGGGCCTCAGAATTTGATGACACCCATTATTTAATTTTAAAGTTATTTAATTTTTGATGCAAATGTGTTAAGATGCATACACATATGCATACATCTAATTTCACTGAATTCCAGGCTAAATTGATCCACTTTTAAGGGGCTCAGGTTTTGATGACATGTTTAGATTCTGTAACATCTGATACATGTGTTCTTTAGTAAGGTGTGATACTTAATAATAAAACGAATACCTCTGACCCCACTTGCCTAGAGGAAGAGAACATGCCTGATGTTTCCTGGTCCTGTGTCCCCTTGACACCCCCCATCCCAACCCCGTCACTCCAGGCAGACAGCCATGGTCCTGAATTGTGTATTTATCGTTCTCTTACTTTTGTTTGCTGGTCGTCACATTTTACAGCACATGTGTGCACATCTCAATTCTGGCCTTAGGATAGAAGCTGACTCTAGCTCTCCTCTGAGCCCTCTGCATTCCATCATTAGTCTGAGTAGGTTTTTTGGTTTGGTTTTGTTTGTTATTCAGCTCATAGAAGCTTTTCAGAAGACTTTAAAAAATATTTTATTCAGCATTTTTAGTTGTTTTCAATGAGCACTGTAGCCAGGACATTGGGTCCACTATGTTGGTAGAAATGGAAGTGATCACATAGGGCTTTAAAATTTTATCCCTTTTGGTTCATTTCCACACTAATTTGCACTGTGATTAGAGACTGTGGTTCATTTGAACTCGTTGTTCAGACTCTTTGGACTTGTTTCATCGTCTTGCATGTTGAGATTTTGCCAGGGGTTCAGCTTTGCTTGAGTGAACATGTCTCCTCTGGCTGTGCAGTGAGCTCGGTAGATAGCCATCAGTTTGAGATTGTTCATTGTGCTGTTCGCGGCTC
Source organism: Neophocaena asiaeorientalis asiaeorientalis (assembly GCF_003031525.2). Lineage (NCBI taxonomy): Eukaryota > Metazoa > Chordata > Mammalia > Artiodactyla > Phocoenidae > Neophocaena > Neophocaena asiaeorientalis. The sequence goes on along the minus strand of NW_020172779.1, from coordinate 20,899,903 downwards.
CTGCGTCTCTATTCTCTCTTCCTGCTTGAAGGATGGGGTTGCTGGGAGAACTGCGGTTCTGGTTCAGAACCACATGGGAGTCGTTCTCCTTCAGAACTTCTGTGGTGTTCTCTGCTGTGTATGATCCCTGTGGCTGCCGTTGAGAAATAGCTGTCGTAGTCTATTCATCTGTCTCCTCTCTCTGGGTGGCTTTAAGATCCTTACTTGTCCTCAGTGTTTTGCAGTTTTATTACAAACTAGGTGGGATTCCCACTTATTTTTCCTGCTTGGTCTGTGTTGTGTGGCCAGGACCTCTGGGTTCCTGTCATTTTAATCGGTGCTGGAGACGTCTTCGTTGGCGTCTGCTCAGATACTGCCTTTTCTTCCTTCTTAGTTATTCCTCCTGAGATTTCAGTTGAGATCTCCATCAGAACTTCTCAGACTGTATCTGTTGACGCCTCTTTTTTGTTCTCAACTCCTGTCTCCCTGAGATCTGGATTCACATAAATCTTTCAGATCACCAACCCTCCTCAGCTGTGGCCAATTTGATGTCTAGTGCATTTGTTGGATTTTTATTTATTTTTCAAGTTTTATCTCTCCCCCCACCCCCCGTTCTTCAGTCTGCCAGGCCATCTTTTGTGGCCCTTATTGTTAACTAATTTTTCTGTCCCCTCCTTTTTTTTTTTTTATCTATCATTTCCGATGGGGTTGATGTCTCTATTCTGAATCCAAATTGTAACATCTGGAGTCCGTGGGCTTTACAACTGTTGGTGGTGACCCACTGACTCTTATTCACAGCGGCTTGTTTTCTTGCATGTTTGTTATGAGCCTAGCGTTTTGTTGAACTTCATGTGCGGGGTTCTTGAGGGTCTACGCTGGGCAATAGTGCATACTCCTGAGTGTTATCTGTTGTTTCTGTTTTAGAAGAATCAGTATTTTTATTACTTTGGTTCTCTCATCAGGATAGAAGCAAAAGAATTATGTTTAGATTTCCTCTGTACTAGTTCCATCCCATGAAAGAGAAAGAAAACTTATAATAAACTACCTTAATTTCATTATTCCTTACTTTGAAATTTCACCCATGCCCACTACTCATCATGCCCCTTGTTTGGATGGAGTCATGAGGAAAACAACACGTCAGTGGGTGTATTGAGCGTTGGGTTCCTGGTGGGAGATGGTTCTGTGGATGCACATAGTTTCATTCAAAGATGTCCTCAATGTGACTACCAGTGTGACATGCCACAAATGACTCACTAAATGTTTTTGACCCATTTCAGAATATTCTGAAAGATATTAATCAGCACACTCTAAAAATAAACTAGAATCTTGTTACAACCCTGTTCACTGTAGAGCAGGTGTCTAAAAAAATAATTTTTGATGCCAAAGCTAATGGCTTATTGTAAAGCAAGAAAAGCGTGTTTTGCCTTGAAGTTGAATTTTGCCTTTGCCATATAACATTTTATTCTTGTTTATCTCTCGGATTTGTTAAAGGTGTATTTGATTGGCAACCTTTCACAAGTAGTAGTGGCCGTTAGTTTGAAGGGCTCTGTCCATGTTTAGTCAAGAAGTTGTCGTATTAACTAAATGTGCATCGATGATGCTGAACTTCTGTAGGACCCATTTGGTACCACTGACATTTTCAGCCCCTGAGATGCCTGTGTCAGACATGAGGTTGTCATTGTTTTCTCCTACAAATATATTAAGGTTTAAAATGAGTATATCCATCGGTCTGCTCTTAAAAAACCATAACTGTAACATAATTCGTGGTTTATTTGACAAAAAAAGTTCCAGTGGGAAGCTGAAGAAGACATTGAGTCCAGCACCCTAACTTTATGGTTTGGAACCTAAACCGCAGAGATGTGTGAGGGGTCAGGGCACACTTATCTTTTGTTGGTCAATCTTTCTGTTATTTTACTCCAGTTTTTTATTTTTACATGTTTTTATTTAGATAATTATATTATCAGAAATGATTTCTTTAACTGTAGTTTCTTGGCCATAAAGCTTTCTGTCAGTTAAAACATTTTGAAATGGAAGCTCCAAGTGGGAAAGTTTAGTTTAAAACCTGACATTTTCAATGTGAGAATTATTAGCTGTCCTTTTCCAGAAAGAAGTTAGAATTAAATATAAGTCTAAGTCTGATTCATTAGAAGATACATTTTCTGTACTTCTTTAATAGATTTAATAATGTACTTTTTTTCCTCCTTTTCCACTCCTGTATGGTTTCGGTGATTCAAAAAGTTGTATGGTTATTGAGGACTTAGGTAAACTCTGTCATATTTATACTGTTCAACCCATAGTTTTTTGTTCATCCTTCTCTGTAAAAGACTTTAGAAATGGGAGGCAGAAATGGTCAGTCTCTCACGGTCACTCTTCCCTGCTGCTATTTGCAGTTTGCCTTTAGTCTACCTCAGGGCCTTGGACAGATTCTTTCTTTGGTAGAAATCCTGCCGTCTCAGGATCCCCAGCACCACCCTCAAGTTCAGCCATTCATCAGAAGGATTTACAGGGCTCAGAGGTTGTTACAGTTCTGGTTTTCGTTTATTATAGCAAAAGGATACAGAGGAAAGGCAGCAAAGGGAAGGGGTCTGCGGGGTGAGGTCCAGAGGAAATTAAGTGGAAGCTTCCCCGGGTCCCTCCCAGGGGAGTCCCATGGCTCAGCATGTGATGTGTGACAACAGGTGCAGAGGTTTGCCAGCCTGGGACCCTGCTGAGCTTGGGCGTTGAAGGATTTTATCAGGCTCCATCTCCTGGGCGTACAACACCTGTGTGACCTCAGGTAGTCAGGCTCCAGGCCCCAGGAAGGAAGCAGGTGTTTGTCATAATCACATTGTACATACAGATTCTCCAAGTCAGACTGGGATGGTGTGGCCCGAGGCTTCAGGTGGGCAAAGGCACTCTTATCAGAACATTTCAGGAGTTCAGGTTCCAGGAGGCCAAGAGCCAGTCATAATCTTGGGAATGTGTAGGGTTTGAGCAACCCAGGCCTGCTGAGTTAACACTTTTCTGCATGACTCCTCTTTCCTTTCCTGGACTTAGATCATTTCTATTCATTCAGTAACTCTTTTAAAAAAATTGAAGTATAGTTGATTTACAGTGTTGGGTTAGTTTCTGCTGTACAGCACCGTGATTCAGTTACATATATATATATATATATATATTCTTTTTCATATTCTTTTCCATTGTGGTTTGTTACAAGATATTGAATATAGTTTCTTGTGTTATACAGTAGGACTTTGTTGTTTATTTTGTATGTAGTAGTTTGTATCTGCTAATCCCAAACTCCTAATTTATGCCTCCCCCCTCCCTTTCCCCTTTGGTAACCATAAGATTGTTTTCTATGTCTGTGATTAACTCTTAATTTTAAGCGGTGTTTTCTATGTAAAGCCTTCCATGACACCTGTACATTTCTCATTTAACATCCGATTTTTAAAAATATTTTAAAATCAGTTTTACTGAGGTGTAATTTTACATGCAATAAGAATCACTAGGGCTTCCCTGGTGGCACAGTGGTTGAGAGTCCGCCTGCCGATGCAGAGGACACGGGTTCGTGCCCCGGTCCGGGAAGATCCCACATGCCGCAGAGCGGCTGGGCCCGTGGGCCATGGCCGCTGAGCCTGCGCGTCCAGAGCCTGTGCTCCGCAACGGGAGAGGCCACAGCGGTGAGAGGCCCGCGTACCGCAAAAAAAAAAAAAAGCACTAACTTCAGTGTACAGCTCAGTGAGTTCTGACAGATGTGTATAGTTGAGCAGTTTCCATTACAATCATGATATAGTACAATACAAAAATAGAGAAATTGACATTGACACAATACTACTAGGTAGACTACAGATCATGTTCAGATTTCACCAGTTCTCACGTGCACTCCTGTGATTGTGTGTGCAGTTCTGTGCAGTTTCATCGTAGGTACAGATGCACGTGACTGCCACTGTAATGAAGACACAGAAGTGTCTCACCAACACGGAGACGCTCCCTGGTGCTGCTTGGTCACAGCCTGCCCTCTCCTAACCCCTGGCAGTCACGGGTCTGTTGTGTGCACGTTGTATTTCCCTGTTATTATGTGTTGCCCCCACTAATAGAGTGTGCCGTTCAGTGAGGGCAGACGTAAAGTCTGCCTTCACCATTGTGTCCACAACACAGTAAGACATGGGTTTTAGGTGCCTAATTGATTCTCTCAAGTGACTTATTAGTGATGGTTGAGTTTTAATGCTAATGCCCTGATGTTCAAAAATTTGGATGAGATTTATTAGAAGATGTCAAAAAAATCCAAGAAACAAAGGAACGGTATACCTTTGGAATTTGAGAAATCCCGTTGGCTTGTGTGTGCGCGTGCACTCAGCATAGATCTTCTTCAAAACTGATACGATCATTCAGGTACCTCTAGTATTTGTGGTTGCTTTTCCATTATATATGGACAAGAAAAAAGAAACAATGGAGACACTTATTGTCGTACTGGTTTTCTAGCTTTGGTCATCTCCTTTTTTTTTTTTTTTGCGGTACACGGGCCTCTCACTGTTGTGGCCTCTCCTGTTGCGGAGCGCAGGCTCAGCGGCCATGGCTCACGGGCCCAGCCGCTCCGCGGCACGTGGGATGTTCCCGGACCGGGGCACGAACCCGTGTCCTCTGCATCTGCAGGCGGACTCTCAACCACTGCGCCACCAGGGAAGCCCAAGGAGTTTGTTTTAATTGAGAACTGCCATTGGGTCCCTTCTGCATACAAACACTCCACTCTTTGCTCTCACGGAACTCAGGGAGGAGTGCCTGACAGTTGAGCCAACTTGGCCGACTGCCTCGGATCACTCAGGTGGTGTATGATGTAGATGGTTATATACACATTTGTCTGCCCTCAGCCCCATTTTCTTTACACACACTATCGAGGGCTTTCAGGTCTATTTGATAAATCCGTGTAGCCGACAGAATATTCAGAAGAGACCAAAGCAAGGCAAAAGATCTCATGTGGCAGCCAAAGCATTGACTTGGCATATGGGGTAAATTATGGAGCAAGTTAGGATTAGTACTTTTATTAGAGATGTGAGTGGTTTTTATATTAAAACCTGTGCTTTAGTTCTGTTGCAGAATAAGGTGAAAAAACTCATGAATGTAAATATACTACTTGCCCACAGAAGGAAGTCCAGATACATCCTGTTTTTTAAGCAGGAAACTGACATCCATATGGAAACAAATTAATTTAATAAAACAAAGAACAACATTCAGAGATCTTTGCTTGAAAGACTCTTGGAAATTTGCTGGATTTGGAGTTAATAAACAGTAGTAATCCATGGTATAAAAAAGAATATAACACAATGACAGTGGTAAAACAAACTAAGACATGCACGTGAAGCCATCATGTTAGACCCTGGGGCTACCAGGGTTATGAGCTGTGGTCCTTACTGGTCATTAATCTTCCTTCTAGTGGAGAATGCCTACACTTTCTGAGAGTTCACAAGAAGGTATAGGAACACACTGAAGCTTGAGTTATGGGGGTCAGTGGATGGGTTTTTGAGTTTTAACTTTAACGCTTGCTGTGTGACCTTGAGTACATTAATTTTGAGTAATTAAGCTTTCTGTTTTTTATGTATAAAATAGGACTAAGGCCCATCTTGAAGAGTTATTGAACAGACTATAAATAATGTATCTAAAACAGCATAATACCTAACCCCTGGAATAATAAGTAGTTCCTGCTATCATCTTCCTTCTTTTTAGATTCTTTCTAAGGCTCCTCATTGGGGATTATATAGTAGGGTCCAACTCACAGTGATGCTGTGAATATTAAATGAGAGTTGTGTATAAATCTGTCTGACATGGCAATGTGAGTATATGTACTGTAAGCAACTATATAGCTAGACATACGCACACTTAAATGGTCAGTAAATTGCATTTATTTCACAAACGAAAGCATGAAAGTTAGAAGTGTTTTATAAAGAAATGAACACTGAGTGTTAAAAACCCTACATTTTGAAGAAAATTGCATGAGCCCAACATCAGGACGTGATGTGCACAGTGGTTCAGAGAACAGCCCCTCTGGAGCCTGGGTGACAGGGACCTTGCAGGGGGGTTGCTCTCTGTCCTCACAGAGGGCAGCTGCCACAGGGTGGGGCAAGGAGGAGGGGAGGGTCTGCTGAGATGGCTGGTTCCATGGTGGATCAACACACTTGGCAGAAAACATGGATCACTGCACGCAGTGAATGGGCCTCAGGCCGTAGTCATACAGCTCTGAGTCAAGAGTAGTAGATTGTTACTGTAAGAAAAAACAACTCTCAGAACTTTTAAGTCATGTTCATAAATAAAGGGATTTTCCGTAAAGATCGTTGTTAATTTTCTCTTTTTTTTCATTTTTCCAACTAACATGAATTTGGTTTTGATGACTGAATAAAGCATGTGATTACATTTTTCCACCTTTGAATAGTGTTTAAAGATTATAGTAACTAATCTTAAGATAGTTTTGTAATAAATAATGCATTTTCCTCAACATGTAATTGCTGTTCTGCTCTGGTTGCTTCAAAGTCTGCACCAAACCATAAGCTAAGATCCACCGAATGCTTCAGTCAGAACAACTGTGCTGTTTCTCTAACTCACATAAATACAGTCTTGATTCATCTGTCCATTTTTGTGTTTAGTAATAAACCTACTTATGATGCAAAAAAGTTAGTTTTAAAATTTGGATTTATTTTTTGCTATAGAGGAGAAAGAGCCAATTGAAGTGTAAACACAGTGATTCTAGAATCAAAGCTGTTTACTTAATTTCGTGGGTTGAATAATTCAGTTCTATTGAATCAGTCTTAAATGCCTGCTATATTTAAGGAATAGAAATTACTATTGCTTGTAACTCTTATGGAAAATAATAACATTTACACACAGAGGTATCCAAACCGTAGTTTGATGGCTTTATTCTTTCATTCATTTGCTCAGTCTTCAGTCAGTCAGTGTTTATGGACCACCTGGGTAGAGGTGCTAATGCAGAAAATAGAGCAGAGGTTTCAGAGGAAATGGCGTTTATTTAGGTCAGAAATAGATCACTGCTGGCGGAGCGGGCATCGCCTCCATCCTGAGAGGAGTGAGTAGGTGAGCACACATGCCCCTCAGGTTATAGGTTCTGATACGTTAAAGAGGGCATCCCCGACTGAAGACTTTTATTTTCTCTGTAAGAAAGCGATGTGGCTGGTTGACTGGAGGAAGTGTGAATCAGTGTGTTGCCAAGCTTCCTAGGCAGGCGTTGCCGCATTTCCAAGCAGCCTCAGGCGATCGTTTGAGCCTTGTCTTCGTGAACGTAAAGCGAAGCACAGAGCAGAGTTTCTCCAGTTGCTCAGCAGTAAGCGTGGAGAAGGAGGTGGGTGGCTGGTTTCAGTATTTGCTGGTCTTGCCAGGGAATTAAAATAACGGGAAGAAGGAGGTTGGGAGGTTTGGGGGTCTTTTCAAGGGAAGGTTATGAACTATCACTATAAGGTTGGCCAAGTAGTTAACTTGGGACTAGAAATCTTTTGAACTCGCCAACTGACAGGCTAGGTAGCAATAGAGCAGGATCTGTGGAGTTTTTCCTAGGGCAGAGGTCAACATCCTTTTTTTGTGAAGGACCAGAGAGTAAATATTTTAGGGTTGAGGACCAAGAGGCCAAATGGAGGGAAGGGTATTATGAAATACTTATATGACAAGAGACAAGACAGATTTCCACGGAGTTTTGTATTGGTGAAATTCATAATATAATAATTGAGTGCGGTTTTTTTGTAATAAAGATCTACTAATGAGAGGAACAGAAGTTCCTTTTTGGGGGAGGAGTGACATTTCACTTAATCGAAGTTCAGAATGAATGCTCCTTGTCATCAAAATCAATTGCAGATCTTGATCTCTTGATGCAAAGCTGGAGATTTTACATATTTCATCTTTGAAAACATCTTCACACTGATGAGTGCTCTCAGATACTGATATCAGTCCCTCGCAGTCATTGGTTGGAAGGCCTTTGTACAATTTGTTAGATCCTTCTCTATATCACACTTCAAGCATGTTGGCACTTTGCAGATGAATCACTTATAGTCGATGGTTAGGTGGAATCACACCAGTTGCAGGATTAAATGGATTTTGAAATAACGTTAGTTTTCTTTGCCTTTGCATTGAGGTCCAAAAAATGGTGCTGGGACTGTAGTTTGAGTTCAGAAAATACAGCCACCGCAAATTTGCCTGGAAATGGAGCTCTCCCGTCTTGTTTTTCCTTTGACAGCATGGAGGGTAGATAGAAAGCAGCTTGACGTTATTGGGATCCAGATGATGCTTAAGTGCTCATAGATCATATGTGTTCTTCACAAAGGAAGACTGTTTGACTCTTTAACTATTCTTCGGTATTACTCATTTTATATCCGGCATCTAGTGTGATTATTGACACAGTGTGTATAAAGCATGTAAATGGCACCCAGTAAACATATACTTAATGACTAAGTTTAAAACATATCCTCTTACAGCAACATTATTTTACCCATTCCTTTTTATTGTAGGTGAAGAGCGATTATATGTTGGAGATCGCTGATCAAGTGGACCAGGACATTGCTTTGAAGTTGGGTTGTCTAGAAATACGGTAAGGCGGTAACTAGACATTGAGGTCTTCATTCAACAGTGTTTTCTGTTATGTTTTCTAGGTATTTCTCTTTCCTGATAAAGATTATCAATAAAATACTGAATAAAATGAGTAAAATTTGATGACACTCTGAATTATGTTGACATTGCTAATTGTAGAATCTTTAAAAATATTACATTTAGAGTTGAATGACTTACAGAGTGCAAGCATGTAAGCAAGTCTAAGGCTGAGCTCCCCAGGGGAACCTTCTTTGATGAAGGAAATGTTCAGTATCGGTGAGATCCCATGTGCCAGCCACTAGCCAAGCTGGATGCTGAGTACTCAGACGGGCAGCATCCGAACAGTAAATCTGAACATAAATAGCCATTGATGTCTAATGGCTGCCATTATGGGGGATGGGAAACTGAGAATGTGTTTCTTACTTCTGATAACATTTGTCACCATTTGTCATATAGTCTGTGCCACCATTTAAAACTTGGAGTGAAAGAAATATTTTACCTTTGTCAGGTATAATTTTAATTAAAATTTACCCCGGCTTGGGGCTTCCCTGGTGGCACAGTGGTTCAGAATCCGCCTGCCAGTGCAGGGGACACGGGTTCGAGCCCTGGTCTGGGAAGATCCCACATGCCAGGGAGCAACTAAGCCCGTGTGCCACAACTGCTGAGCCTGCGTTCTAGAGCCCGTGAGCCACAACTACTGAAGCCCGCACGCCTAGAGCCCATGCTCCACAAGAGAAGCCACCGCAGTGAGAAGCCCGCACACCGCAACAAAGAGTAACCCCCGCTCGCTGCAACTAGAGAAAGCCCGCGGGCAACAACGAAGACCCAACGCAGCCAAAAAAAAAAAAAAAATTTACCCCAGGCTGCTAGTTTAAGATGTGTTGGTTAAATTAGCTAAAATTTGATTATGTGTACTCAAAACAGTTAGTGATAATTTTCCCGAGAGATCACTGTTTTTTATATTATATAAGGCTATCAAATAACGGTTCCTACAAAGACCCAAAGATCATTAAGTATAACTCTCAACTCTTCATTAAAATTTGTTTTCAACCTTAATTATATATCCCAGTAAAAAAAAAAAAAAGCCATCTCTCACTGGTCTCTTCCCGTTCCTGGCCTTTACAGGTTTTGCTTGGGAAACAAACTTGGCGCTCTTTCCTTCCCACAGACAATGCTGTGATGTATTACTTGAAAGAGGGGTCCAGAAGCATTAGGCCCTACGTGAATGGCATGCGTGCCTCTCTGGGTTCCCCTCCCACTCTGGCCTCTCCATGTTACGTTTATCCTTCTCCTCCTCTCCCCTGTTTGAGGTCACTGATTTTTGAACTTTGAAGGAAAAACTTGACAAAGTAGTCACCCGTCCAGCTGCCCCTCCCAAACTCCTTCCCCACATAAATAGAAAACAGGAGAACAAATTAAGTGATCCTTTTTGGGCCCTTTAAAATTTTTTGTCAAAATCTAGTACTTTCGATTTTAAGTAGGCCAAGAAAAAGTCAAACAAATTTAAAAAGCAAAACCGGTATTCATGTTATTACAGACGAGTTTGAAACAGTCTTGTTGATTACGCATTCTCCTGGGAAATCACTTCAGATGATTTGTAATATCTGTGTGTTCCAAAGCAGCTCCAGCTAGACCTTGTCCCTTTGTGAGATAACTGTGTACACGCAGAGAATCCCACCCACTTGGGGCAGATTTTGCAGAGAAAGGACTTGGTTCCAGTAAGACCTGAAATTGCTTGAACATGTAACTTGGAATAAGAGGTAAAATTCAGACTGTGAACACTCAGCGAGATAGGCAGCACTTCTCTGCCAAACCTGGCGCCTGTTACCTGGACTAGCCCACTGCGATGATTCTGCTTCAGGTCCCTTACTGTTTCCTTAGTAACTGTGGGTCTTCCCGGGAGCAGGTGGGGTGTGCACCGGCCACAGGGGCAGCCTGGGGTTCCTGGCACTGTCCCTTGAGGAAAGGCCAAGTACAAGTAGCGAATGTAGCTGATCTTTTTTACAGCTGGAATCTGGTTTCTCATTTTGCAAAGAGCCAGACCTGCTTCACATCAAAAGGGAACATGAGATTGTTCAATAGAGATACGGTCTGTGTTAACTGATTTATGCTGCATTAGGACGTAGGAAAAATGCTGCGAATCAAATTGGTTCTTTATTCATTGTTTATCAGAATGTTTGTGGCTTAGCCGCTTAGTAGTTAGATAGCCCCCTTTCACGGTTTTTAATCATTTAACATCGCAGACATTCCCAATACCAATCTATGAGTGTGTATCTTCTCTGCTTTTAGGCGGTCGTACTGGGAGATGCGGGGCAACGCCCTGGAGAAGAAGTCTAACTATGAAGTATTAGAGTAAGTGCGGCACGTCCAGGCGCTGCCTGCAAGCATTCAGAGCTAAGTCACTTTTCAAACTGTAGATTTTACTGGTTTATCTTTACTTAAAACTTAACATTAAATCTGAAACACTACTGTTTCTAAAACTTTTATATCCAGAAGAGGAAAGTTTTATTAAGAAATGAATTCTTGGTGACGTTAATTGTGTTAGCAAACATTTAAATTTGTTGATAAATGTCTTAAGGTTAATATTCTTTGGCATGTTAACACATAAATAATAAACTCTTCTGTCTCTGTAGATTTAACCATATTGGGATGGAGTTTCACTTCTAATTTATATTGAACTATGAAATTGTTATTATTCTCTTTATAAGTTTATTAGGGTTTTTTTTTCCCTTAGTTAAAAAAAAGTGGAAAGATGGGAGTTATTTGTTGCTCATGTATCAGAAAATTTAGGATAACTGAATATTTTTCCAATAGTGAAGTTAACAGTCGTTAGACTGTTACGTTAGAGTATTTAAAATGCATATAAGACAGAGTGGGGCTTATGTCTTGGGAGGCTGAAAGTTCTGCACTTTATCTGTTGATATTTAATTCAGCAAAAAAATCACTGATATTTGTTATTTCCAGTTTTATTTTCATTAGCAATGGTGCAACTTTTTGCCAGCACTTTTCCTGGCCATATTATTACTGAAATTCTTGTGCTATTTGGAAGGTGTTACTACAGTGAAGTAAAAGGTTGTCCATAAGTATCCTGCGTTAATAGAGACTTGACATGGCTTTGGATTTTATTTGACTTTCCAGGTCAGCCCAACTGCTATCACACTGTGAAAGTATAATATCCCACCATTTTGAAAACAAGATTTTACAGGGGAGGTATGGTCATTTGAAAATAAAAGTAGAAGTAAATATTTGGGGGAATTAGTTATGGAGCAGGTCCGACCATTTGCACTAATAACTGGTGGTAGACGTGATAGTTATTTTGCAATCACACAAGCCTCCTTTGTCCTAATTGTGACAAGTGAGGTAGCGCCCCGGGCAGCCTGTCTCTTTGCGGCGCGGATTCATCCCTTGATTTCTGGACCTACTGTATTAGCATAATGTAAGTTTCGTGACTGTGTGCAGCGTACAAGGCACTCACTAAATATTTGTGGTTGTGTGTTTATGGACACATCCATCACATAGTGTTGTGCCTCTTAACAGATTGAATAAGGATAAAACACGGAGTTGTTAGAGTTGAATGAAAACTTTTAGAGATCAATTGGGATATCTTAGTAGGCAGAATGATTTTAAGTAGAATATTCCCTGCCCTTCAGTTGACAGCGTAGAAGCAACAATATCATTAATAACATTTAAAAAAAAAACCCCCCAAAAAAACTAACATTCACTGTGGTTTAGGTTTTTGTTTAAAATTGCCACATTCCTCAGCCTGAAAGACTCTTCCTACTGCTTAAAATACAAATGACCAGAATCAGAGGAACCATTGAAGGTCTTGTCTCAGGTACATGCTAGGTTTGTTCTCATTTCAAATGGAGGTTTTTGAAAAATATCCGTTTGTTTCTTTGTTTATTCGTTCATTTAACAAAGATTATTGAGCATCTGCTGAGTCCTTGGCAGCTAAGTGCTAGAGATGCAGAAGTGGCTAATCCAAAGTTTTCACCCTCAGGAAGCTTACAGCTGGAAGGGAGACTCTCAGACAGTAAGCAGAGTTGTAAAATAATATAGTAGGAACTGAAGTAGAAGCTTCTAGAGGGTGTGTGTGGGGTGGTACTCCATGTCTGAGGTCTGATGGGAGATGCTGTCTAGCCTGAGTGGTGGAGAAGGAACGTGGGCAGGCAGAGGCTGCTGCTCCGGAACCAGGCAGTCCCGGGAGAGAGCGCAGCATTTGCCAGGACACAGAAACGTGGACGTCAGTTTACTGCGGGTAGAACACCTTGCCCGTTGGGGCGGGCGGCGATGTGTGTTGTAAACAGCTCCAGGCGTTGACACGGCCTCCAGACGATTAGGTCGTGATGACTCGGTGAACCAGGTCCGTGACAGGAGGAGCTTTGTGATGGAGAATTCCATATTCCCAAATTGGAATGGTATTAAAGAAAGTTAAAAATGGAAGTAGGGAACCCAGAAACTGTTGCATCTTTCCTTTCTCCTGGAGGAAGAATGAGTCTCTGACGTGGACTCCATAGCAGGAGCAGTGGAGGTGGGAGTTTACCAGAGTCAGGGTCTGCGGACTGGCTGCCTGGTTGGATTGGGGTGAAGGAGGCCAAGGAGGCATCTGGGGATTCTCGGTTTTCTGTCCCGGGCCAGTGGGCATGTCAGTCACAGAAACAATTTCGTGTTTGGAGGGAAGGAGGATAAGTTGGTTGGGACGTGTAGATTTTCAGTTCTGAGTGAACATTTGTGTTATTTAAATGAACAAGGAAACAGAAATGTTGGTTTATTTTCTATGTTATAAAATCACTAAAACCGGGGCTTCCCTGGTGGCGCAGTGGTTGAGAATCTGCCTGACGATGCAGGGGACACGGGTTCGAGCCCTGGTCCGGGAAGATCCCACATGCCGCGGAGCAACAGGGCCCGTGAGCCACAACTACTGAGCCTGCGCGTCTGGAGCTTGGGCTCCACAACAAGAGAGGCTGCGATAGTGAGAGGCCCGCGCACCGCGATGAAGAGTGGCCCCCGCTCGCCACAACTAGAGAAAGCCCGCGAAAAGAAACGAAGACCCAACACAGCCAAAAATAAATAAATAAAATTAAAAAAAAAAAAATCACTAAAACCACAGCTTAAGAAAAAATCTCTGATGGTACCCAGTGCCTAGATCTTGGTTTCTAATATCATTCTTCAATGAGAGGAAGCAGGACTCCTGATCCGAGGGGCAGGGGGAGATATATGGGCCTAGAGCATCTTGTAGAGCTGGAAAGGAGCAAGCGCTCAGAAAAGCAGGTGGTGGGGCTGTGTCAGAGCATCAAATTGGAGTCCCAGTGACCAAAGGTAGGGCATTTGGGCAACAACGAATGACTTAGTTTTGGGTTGTAGCCCAGAGTATGAAATAAATATCCATCGGCCTATATGAATATAGATAATTGAATAAATGAATATATAGAGAAGTGATAAATCTCCCACATAGAAGAATCCTAAGTAATTTACACAGCCCGAGGAGGCAGATCATAAAACCCGCCCTATAGTGTGGGCTCTGCTTAGTGACATGTGTCTGAAGAATACAGTGTGGAAGGAAGGGTGTGCAAGCAACCTGACGGTGGTGCCATCTGACAGGCGCTACCTCAGCCAGGTGGTCAAGGTCAGCATCAACACCAACAGTTAGGTTGATGGCACGTGTGCCCTTGGTGTGATCTGTTGTGAATGGCACTTCATCTCTGTGGTCTGCTTCCCCAAAACTTAAAAACCCGATCCAGACTTGCGAAAAACAGGTAATTCTCATTGGAGGGACGTTTTACAAATTACCAAACCAGTACTACTCAAAACTGTCAAGATCTTTAAAAACAAGGAAAGTCTGAGAAACTGACACAAGCCAAGAGGAACCTAAGGAGATGTGATGATTAAATTGGATCCTGTGAAACAGAAAAATGACATTAGGGAAAACACTGATGAGATCTGAAAGTGTAGGGCTTGTTAGTAATGATGTATCAGAACCGATTTATTAGTTATGGCAGAGGTGCCATAGTAATGCAGGGGAAAGTCAGGTGTGTGGGCTATTCAAGGAACTCTCTGTACTATCTTTGCAACTTTTCTGTAAATCTAAAACTATTCTAAAATAAAAAGTTTATCTTGGGAACAGTTCTCAAAGCTTTCTGAGATGCTCTTCCCGGGTTATAATCCTCCAATTTGGCTCGAATAAAATTTTCCATTTCTGAAAAAAAAAAGAACGAGAGAATTGAAGAGGGAAAAAGCCAGCAGTTACTTAGAGATGATCTAAAAAGGTGAATCATTGTGCGAAGTTGGAGAAGGAGGGCCAGGTCAGTGGCTTGCATTGTAGCGTGCCCGGCTGTCAGAGAGTTGTCCTCAGGGCCACTGTGATGTGGACTGTGTCCCAGCCTGTCTTTGTGAGAGGCCCACGTCGGAGCGGGAAGGGTAACTGAGCCATGGCAGCTGGGTGAGAGCCAGAGGTGTCATGGGAATGAAGAGAACAGGTACCTGGGGGAAATCTCCGTGGATAATACATTTGCATGTTGTTGGCAACAAGAAAAGTCTGTAAAAAGAAAGAAAATGAAGAAGCAGGTATCCATCAAGATGGATTTGGAGGTATATTTGGAGAGAGGAGCGTTAAGTTCAAGATGGATTGGAAATCAGAGTCAAAAATTGCATTCAAGTTGGTGTGAATTTGGCTTATTTCTAAAAATTACAGAAATCGAGGCGGCAGGAGAACAGATATGTGGAAGAGGGCCCACTGGAGTATTAATCAGTGCCTCCAGAACTTCAGAGTGTCTGTGGGGTCAGTGGCATGGAAAGTGTGGGAATCACCAGACATGAATTAGGGCCAGTGACTATTGCCACCTGCAGACAGAACAAAGCAGTACAGTGTGGTTTTGTCAGTTAGAGGCCTTCTTAGAGGGTATTGATGAAAACCGGAATTATCTGTTATTCCAAAAATGGCCGTTGTGTAGTAGTTATTCTGTATGTAAGATATTTAAATTAAGTAAACATGATGGTTAAGGAAAAGAAGGGGCAGGATGAGAGACTTCCAGTTCCCGGCTGTTACTGTGCTGGTTTGGGGTCCTTCATAATGGCGTGAGTTGTGTGAACTCACTACCCCATCTCAGTGTGAGAAGTGGGGCGATGGAGGGGGCTCTTGCAGCAGGTTGCTCCCCTATTGGCTGGCTCTTCCACTTACTGTCCTGGATCAGTAAAGCCCTGGGTTTCTGTTTCCAAATCTGTAAAGTAGGGACCATGGTGATACCTACCTACATACTGGGTTGATGTGGGAAGTTAAGAGAGAGAATCATGTCAAGAGCTTAATATAGTGCCCAGCACTGAATAAATGTTGCCCGTAATTATCATTGGGATCATTATCCAGAGGAGAGAGTTGAAACACCTTCCCATTTGGGGGCCGTTTTATATTCCTTTTGTGATTGTACTTTTCTTCTGTTTTCCATTCTGTTTATGTGTTTTTCTTATTGAGATCTTTGTCATACTAACCCATGGTTCGTAATATTTGTTGTATATATTCTCTCCCAATTTGTCTTTTATTTATTTATTTATTTTAAATTTTTATTTATTTTTGGGTGCGTTTGGCCTTTGTTGCTGTGCACGGGCTTTCTCTAGTTGCGGTGAGCGGGGGCTACTCTCTGTTGCAGTGTGCAGCCTTCTCATTGAGGTGGCTTTTTTTTTTTTTAACATCTTTATTGGAGTATAATTGCTTTACAATGCTGTGTTAGTTTCTGCTGTATAACAAAGTGAATCAGCTATACATATATATATTTCCCCATATCTCCTCCCTCTTGAATCTCCCTCCCACCCTCCCTATCCCACCCCTCTCGGTGGTCACAAAGCACTGAGCTGATCTCCCTGTGCTATGCGGCTGCTTAAAAATATGGAACGCTTCACGAATTTGCGTGTCATTCTTGCGCAGGGGCCACGCTAATCTTCTCTGTATCTTTCCAATTTTAGTATATGTGCTGCCGAAGTGAGCACTGCAGTGGCTTTTCTTGTTGCAGAGCACGGGCTCTAGGTGCCTAGGCTTTAGTAGTTGCAGCATGCGGGTTCAGTAGTTGTGGCTCGCGGGCTCTAGAGTGCAGGCTCAGTAGTTGCGGCGCACGGGCTTAGTTGCTCCGCGGCATGTGAGATCTTCCCAGACCAGGGATCGAACCCGTGACCCTTGCGTTGGCAGGTGGATTCCAGGGAAGGTCCCCAGTTTGTCTTTTAACTATGATTATATAGCTTTTCATCATACAGAAGTTTTTCTTTTTTAACGTAAAATCTGTCCATTATTTTCATTCTGGTTTTGCGTTTCAAGACCTAATGTTTGTTCTAAAAGTTTTGTGGATTTATTTCTATTTTTACATTTCCAAATGTGTGGATATTTTTTGACTTTTTAAAAAAATTAATTAATGGCTGAGTTGCGTCTCTGTTGCTGTGTGCAGGCTTTCTCTAGTTGTGGTGAGCGGGGCCTACTCTTAGTTGCGGTGCGCAGGCTTCTCATTGCGGTGGCTTCTCTTGTTGCGGAGCACGGGCTCTAGGCGTGCGGGCTTCAGTAGTTGTGGCTCACGGGCTCTAGAGTGCAGGCTCAGTAGTTGTGGCTCACGGGCTTAGTTGCTCTGCAGCATGTGGGATTTTCCTGGACCAGAGCTCAAACCCGAGTCACCTGCATTGGCAGGCAGATTCTTAACCACTGCACCACTAGGGAAGCCCTGACTTTCTTTTTAAAATTAACTTCTAGCTTAATTGCATTATGATCAGAGAGTATGGTCTCTGTGATAAGAGCTTCTTTGGCTTTTGTTGAGACTTTCTCTGTGGACTAGTGTAAGATCATTTTTCTCCAGTCATTTATTAGAAAGAAACTATAAACATACAAAGAGTTGAAGAATCTCCTGTTTTTGGTCTTCTCTAGTTTCACCATGTCTTAGGCTTGGGTTTCTTTTTTATAAGCCCAACTTGGAACAAGATGTATTTTCCTGATTCTGTGGATTCATGTTTTTCACCTGGAAAATATATGCCATTATCTCTTTAATCGTCAACTGCATGTTTTTTCAGCCTTTATATCTCTTAACATCTTTCATCTCTATTTCTTGTGGCAGTGTGTGTGTGATTTCTTTAGATTTTTCTTCTAAATTCTTAATTCCCTTTTAAGTAGTGTCTTCTTGACATACCCTGTCCATTTGGTTTTTCACTTCACCACTTGTAATTTTCAATTCCAGAAATTCAGTTTCCTGTGATGTGTAATACGCTCTCCATTCCTGGTAATCTCTGTTGCTCACGTATGTGATTGTGCCGTTTATTTCGTCAAGCTTTTCATGCCAGCTGTTTTGTGCTCTGTATCTGACAGTGACTCTGGGGTTTCTGGGCTGTCTCAATCTGCTGTTCCTCTGAGTTCATGAAGCTCCCCAAGTGGCTTGAATCAAAGCCTGGTGGCCCAAGACTGCTGAGTGGGCCTCCGGAGTGGGCATCTGACAAGAGCCAGGGAGTGAATGGCACAACTCACCCTCCCTCAGGTCCCAGCTCACTCCAGGTCCAGCATCCCCACCTGCGGGTGGCATTGGGTCAGCCCTCTTCACCTCCAGCACTTTGGGTGTATAGGGTGGGGTCCTACAGACTTACTTGTTTATTACTGTGTTGGTTAAACATTCATTGTTGTAGCTCAGCCTGTCTTCTGATAGCAGTTCCCTTTTTCTTAAAGTATATTGTTTAGAAATTCTTTTATATGTGTCTTCGGTGGTAAAATTCTGCTCCTGTCATCTTGTAGTTTTCTTTATTTCACCTTGTTCTTGGAAGGTGAAGATTCTTTACTCCTTCGCAGTTCTAGTTTAATCGTGATATTTTCTCAGTACTGTTCCCTGGGTTCTGTCTTCCACCGCAGCTGTTGAAAAGGCCCACCCAGGGCTGTGGACGAGGTATGGCTGGGAAGTGGTTCTCCAAGCACACTGAGGCAGTCCTTCCCCGGGGACTGGCAGCCAGGGCCTGCGGGGGGTCAGCATTTCCCCTTCCTACTGGCTTCTGCTAGTAGCCTAGAGCCACTTAGAAGTGTAAATATTTTCTCAGTATGGGAAAGAATTATACATCAATGCAGAATGTTTCTTGTTAGTTTATTTTAGGGTTCTGGTTTTTCTTGCCAGTAAGGAGAAAAACTGTGAAATAGTCCATATAGTTGCTTAGTTTTGCCAGAAAATGTATGGACAGTCTCTGTAATTTATAATGTACTAAAGAAAAGTCCTTCAGCTTTACCACATTTCAAAATAACTATTTTCAATTATGCAATAAATAATCAGGCCCAACTTTGGAGGGTGGGAAAAGCACTATCTAAAAACGTTTGCATTTTTTCTTTAAACCAACTAAAGAGTTAATTAGTCTCTTTTCTCTATGTCTTTCCAACCCTGGTAGGACCAAGGTGCCTCTTCTGTAGGCAGAGGGGAAGTACTGGCCGTGAATCTCCAGCCACAGGCCCAGAATGTGGCCTCCCGGGGTCTTACCCTGCAGGGCGCACTCTGGAGTGTACCCGGGTGGCTATCAGTTGGCCATATATCTGTGGATCTATTTCTGGACTGTTTTCTGTTTCATTGATATAATGTTCATCTTAATACTAGTACCACTCTATCTTGATTATTGCAGCTTTATAGTAGGTTTTGAAAGCAGGTAATATAAACCCTCCAACTTTGTTTTTTTGTTGTTTTTTTTTTTTGCGGTACGCGGGCCTCTCACTGGTGTGGCCTCTCCCGCTGCGGAGCACAGACTCCGGACGCGCAGTCTCAGCGGCCATGCCTCACGGGCCCAGCCGCTCCGCGGCACGTGGGATCCTCCCAGACCGGGGCACGATCCCATGTCCCCTGCATCGGCAGACGGACTCTCAACCACTGCGCCACCAGGGAAGTCCCGGGTGGCTTTTTTATTTACGCCACCTGTAAATCAGAGACAGGAGTCAGATGAGATGTGTTAAGAAAAGTGTTTTGTTATCGAGCTTAAAAACTGCATTGCTGACAATGACAGACGGAACCAAAATAAGCTAATAATACAGTGTTAAAATTGTGGTTCCTATTGTGATACTGTAGAAGGGAGAATCTTATGTACCAATGGTTCTTCTTGAACGTACAGAATTATACTGTGAAATTACTTTAAATGAATCACGTATCTTTGCAGTTCTGCTCATTTCCTTATTAAGTGGTTTGCTTTTTTTAGAAATTCATTTTTAGTCATCTTTGCATTTAATGTATTTTGCTGTAGTTGTTTGTGTAACTGTGTCTCTTCTCTACTAGAGTAAGCTGTACTGATGTAGGGACCTCCTGGTATTTCCAGCACTTAGCAAAGTGTCTGATGTTTATTAGGTATTCTATCGGCACTTCCTCAGTGAATAAATTTGTGATATAAAATTAGCTGAGGTTAATTCTAATTGTGCATTGTTTTCATTCATTTTTAAAAATTGTCTTTATTGTCAGTAATAATCTAGTGCTTTTTTTAGCTGCCTGTAATAATTTATCAGTGAAGGCGATGCTCACAGATTTGGCATGAATTGATTGACAGTGGCTTCACTAAGATAGAAGGTACTTTCTCTTTCACATAAAACAAGTGCTAGGCAGTCAGTGCTTCTCATCACCAGGGCACTAGGCCCCTTGAATCTTGCCACCATCATCCGTAGCTGCCACCTGGTAGCCTAAGATGGCTGGTTGACCTTGCCTGTTACAAGGAGGAAGAGATGGACCTTTTCTCTCTCTGCCAGCCCCCTTTAAGGACACATATGTGCAGGTAGTGCTTTCCCTGAGAGGGACATTGGCTGAAACAGTGTCACATGGCCACACCTGGCTCCAGGAGAGGAAGGCAGCATCACCTGGTGTACCTGGCCAAAAGATGACTTCTCATTACTCAGATTGAAGGAGAGAGAGGATCATTAAGAAACAAACAGCAATTTCCATTGAAATTAGAGAATTTTAAGTTTTATCAGTTTTTAAGAGGCTTAAGGTATCATTTGAGAGGTTAAAGGACCTCAGTGATATTCTTAATGATACTCAATTCTTGAGAGTTTTGGGGCGAGGATAAGATAGGGATACTGTATGAAAACGTGCATTATAGTTTTATTTTAAAGTCGTTTTTGGTTGTCTTTTTTGCTGGGGCTTTAAATTTATGAGAGTTATGTCCACAAAGTATTAATTAGTTAAAGCCAACAGACAAGGTCTGTATCTTCTCAGAAGTAGTGCCGAAGGAGAGATAAGTGTATACTGGACCTGAGAATTCACTTACAAGAAGCTTAATGTATGTAAATAAAGCTATTCAAGCCTCAGGCCTCCCAAGGCCTGCTGTGTCATGGGTTTTGGGCGTGAACGCATGTGTGCGCAGGACAAGGCCCCCAGGCTGGGAGTAGCTAGGCGGACCGAGTGCGCTCTAGGAAGATCCATGGGGAGCTGGTGTGGGGTGTGGACTGCTGGGTGGCACCTCTTCCCCCTGATGCAGGGGGCGGCGCCTGCTGCCTGGACCATCGACAGCGAGTGTGGTCAGGGGAGCGGGAGGATGGCGCAGTCGTGGGAGGGGGCAGAGCTCCAAGGTTGGACAGAAGGGAAAGAGCAAGACGGCCTCATCAGCCAGCAGTGGTCTGAACGTTTCATTAGAAGGACAGAGGTAAATTAAATGTTAACTCAGAAAATTCTGGTTTAAAATTGATCACAAATACAGTTTTAAGCCCCAGACACCCCAAATCTCAACGAGTAACTTTCTGGGCTCTGAGAGCGTGCTGTCTGATGGTGCCTGTAACGCACTTGCACAGCTCGTGTCAGGGTCTCACCCGAGGAAGAGACCACAGGGCGGTGACTCCCCTCTCCCCCTCCCCCACCCATATCTAACATGATGCCCAGTGTGGGGAAGCGGGGGAGTACAACAGGCTTGCTTTCTTTGAAGCTTCAAATCAGAGTGAGTTGCATCTTAGAGAAAAGTCGGAGGAAGAGTTACTGGGAGATCTGCTCCCGTGCACGGGCAGCCCCAGCCCAGGCTTCTGTCTGGCCCCCACTCCCTCCTGCGGGATCCACGGTGGTCTTGCTGAGCGGGCCCCCCGGAGTCCCGGGCGGTCGTGGTTGTCCCCGTGGGGCTGTGTGGCCGGGCCCACCGCCCTCTTTGAGGAGCCCCGGGGGCCAGGCAGCCGAGGACGAGATTTCCTTGCTGTAAGCCCACGCCACCATCGCAGCGCCCTAGGCTGTGAAGTGTCCTGTCCGCCCAGCCAGCGCGGGCGCCCTTAGCCCCCGTGTCTCTGAGCACCTGAAGTGGAGCCGGTGCAGCTGGGAACTAGATTGTTAACTGAATCTTAGCTAATTTAAGTGTGAATCCTTCATGGGGCTACTCTTGTGGACAGTGCGTTCTCGCCTAATATTAATATCTCGTTAACTGCGCGTGTGGGTTAAGAAGGTTCCTTTGGGCTCACGTGGGAAATCTGACAGCCTGATACTGGGGTTTGGGAATTGGGGGGTGGCTGTGTCCTAAAAGTTTCATGAAAGCTAGTTTTAGTCAAATGAGTTTACCTGTATTTAGGATCTACCCTTTGATAATTATTTACATAGTAAAGAATTGCCTCATTCTAAAGGCCAGTAGTTTTATTTTGTTTGTGCTGCATCGGTAGTGTTTACTGTTTTGTTCGTCTCACCTCACGGCTGTACAGACTTTGGGTTCAAGTGAGTTTTATGTCACATAAAGCTGAGAGTTAGCCTGCTGCCCGTCAGACAGCTCCTCGTGAGCCAGTGCCCGACACGGGCTGGAGGGAGGTGGCCACGTGGGAAATGGGACAGCCTCTGTGGCCCTGCCAGGCTTCTTGGAGAGTGCTGAATGCAGATGTCTCAGGAGGCTTTCCCTAAAACTGTGAGCGCAGCGCCTGAGCTCTTTCCCAGTGTCCTCCACCGCCAAGCCTCATAGATGGGCTTCTTGGTAAAGTTAAATCAGAATGTGTGGAGCGGGGTGGTGGTGGTATAGAATTCTCCCAGCGATTCTGTGTACTTTATCCTCATTTTTATTTTCTCACTTGCCATGTGTCCCATTTTAAAGGGTTCTAATGTATGGGCAGGTGTTACAGACTCATTATTACTCAAAAGTAGTTGGAAAAACTAAACTGCATACTTACTAAACATTAGTTGGCCTTAGCTTTTCTTTCCTTAAATGGAGTTGTTCTCACCTTGGAAGTAAAAGTAACACCTAGTAATAGGCTTTATTTTCACACAGAAAAATTCAACCCCCTTGGTCCATCTTTAAATTTCCCATTTGTGGCAAAAATGAGTATGATAAATTTTCTACTTTACATTGGACTCTAAGAAAAATACTGGGCTGGCCAAAGTGTTCGTTTGGGTTTTCTGTAATATCTTATGGAAAAACCCGAACGAACTTCTTGGCCAACCGATAGCCGCAGAGCTGTGTTGAGTAGTGGCAGATGATGGTCTCACCGTGGGGAAGAGGGCATCCCTGGCCCTGGTGTTCCCTGCCCCCCATCCAAAGACTTCCGTGGCCAGCTGTCTCCTTGAGATCTCCACCAGGAGGTCTCGTGCACCCTGCTCGACCCCTCTCCAGAAGCAGAAGTCCCAGGAGGCACGCCCGGGCCCCCGGCCTTCCTCTTCCTGGTGCCTCGGCCTTCCCATGTCACCTTTCATTCAGCGCTGCTGGCTCTGCGTCCAGAGCATCCCTGAGCCCCTGCTGCCCACCCTCCCTCCCCCCGCCCTCCTCCGGGTTCCCGGCAGAGCCTCTCTCATACCTGCCTTCCAGCCTGTGTCCTCCCCTCCCCCCTACAGCATGTCTTCTCTTGGCACCATCAGGTCACGCCTCCCTCTGCTCATGGTGACGGCTAGTCAGCCCTGTAGACCAGACTCTCGCCAGACAGGAGGGGCGTCCCGGGTGTTTCCAGGGGAAGGGGAACTACCCGTGTAGAGTTCTAGGGACTTAACACATTCTCACCGTCTCCTCAGCACTGCTGTTAGCAGCAGGGATTAGCATCCCTGTTTTACACGTGGGTCACTGAGGTTGACAGGCATGAAGGCATAGCCAAATCCCCCTACGGCAAAGCCAGGATTCCAGTGCAGAGCTCCCTCTGTGAAAATAAGTTCTTTTTATTATGGAATAGCTGCCTGCAAAGGCAGATAGGGAAGAAAGTGCTCAGGAATAATGCCTC
Organism: Neophocaena asiaeorientalis asiaeorientalis; assembly: GCF_003031525.2. Taxonomy (NCBI): domain Eukaryota; kingdom Metazoa; phylum Chordata; class Mammalia; order Artiodactyla; family Phocoenidae; genus Neophocaena; species Neophocaena asiaeorientalis. The sequence goes on along the minus strand of NW_020172779.1, from coordinate 20,876,244 downwards.
TAAGATTCTAGGGTGTTGGTTTATCTTTTATGTGCTTATTTTGCTACTTCCCATAGTGATTAGCACCCAAATCCTTAAAATGCAAAGTTCCTGTCTTTTTAGGAGGCAACAAAAAGTGGAAGAACTTGGGTGGACACTTTTCCCTGTTCATATCTGAAAAGATAAGGAAGGGAAGTTATAAACAAAAGTGGTTAGAAAAATAAATGGAAAGCCAGGAGTTATATGAATTTGCTGATAAGTAAATCCAGAAAACAGTGTGTCATAGGAGCTGAGGAAGGATCGTGTACGGGAGTAGTGAACATTGTTCTCATCATCACCACAGAGTAAAAAAGAATATGAGAACTGAGACCGGGATTTAGCAAGGAGTTCGTCGGTTTAGGTACTAACTAGTAGAGTATGGAATAGGGGATTAAAATGTTTGGATCTAGAGTCAACCATATAAACTCTGACATGTTTTCTATGGTTTCGTTGGTAATACTTGCTAACTTACAATTACGTGTGAAGAAGTCATCCCTGCTTTATTTTTTTAATATACTTTATGTTCATTTTATTTTTTTATGTAATCCTGAAAAGGTACCTTTATTTCGCTTTTCTCCTTCTTGATCCTTTTATATTTTCCATGTGTCTCCTGATAATCTTTCATGTCTAGAGGCTTTATTTCATCTTACTAGCGCACGATTGCCCTCTAGTGGCCAAAAGCCTGGCTCACTTAGTACCCAAAGTAAGTAGAAAATGAGAGTGAGCCGTTCTTTCCATCGGTTTTCTTGGCCAGAATGCTTTGAGGCTCTTGTTACTAACGATTGATTTTGTAGCTTGATCTGAAGAAAATGACTGGGATTTTCAGCATTTCCACACATTCAGCTTTTTGACCTTAGGCCACTCACTTAATTTCTCTTTTTTTGTTTTGTTTCCTGTGTGAAACTGAGATTATAAACATTGATTAATGTTAATCAAAAAGTTTATTTTTAAAAACAGTCAACCTTTAGGATTAATCTAAGGTATTTAAACTTCCCTGCTATATCCCAGGTCTTTCCCTAATCAGGCCAGTCTACTTTCTGTACAGACACAGTGCATTACCCAGTTGGAATCGAGGTTTATAAGGCTAACCTTCAAACAATGCTCAAAGAAGAACAGTTTGTTTACATGTTGTAATTTACAAAGAGGCAATATTTTAGAGGGTTTGCAATAGTAAGGCTTAAAAAAAAAAAAGACTTTCTACCTCAACTAGCTTGTATTGGTGTTCCCTGCACAGATCTAGAAAAGTACTTGTCCCACCTGTTCCATGACTGTGCGGGTACATTGGAGCTTTATTATACTTATTTCCTTCTAGAATAACATGTGGAAGGGTAAATAATTTAAACTGCTTTTATGTTCTTACGACAATGTCATGTTATTCATTGATTTGGTGGTGTTATTTGTTAATACACTTCTTTTTATATTTCAGAAAAGATGTTGGTTTGAAGCGATTTTTTCCTAGGAGTTTACTGGACTCAGTCAAGGTAATTAGAGTCTGCTTTATCGTAATAGGTGACCGTGTTAGGCAGACACCTCCCCCGTGGTATGCGGTTTTCTCCTTTACGTGTAAAAGTCATAATATAAAAAGCTGACAGTTATTCTAGCCATACTGATGGCAAGTAGGTTTTTAAAGGTGTAGCATTCTGCCAGAAAACCATGGTTTCGCTTCCTGATTGTGAGTGCGTCCGGCTAAGTGCAACACCAAGAAGGCTGCGTTCACAGCCGTCCTCCTCACCGAAGTCTTTACGGTCTCGGGTACTTTGACACACGAAAGTAAAGAAGCGGCACGTAAAAGAGCCATAGTGGCAGCTGTAGCGTGTGTGCGCGCATGCGTGCGCGTGCACGCGTAGAAGTGTGTTCTGGAGGTCTGTCTTCTCTTGTTTCGACCAAGGGCACTCCTCCCCATTAATAACTCTTGCAGGACACCAGTTCCTGTCTCTGCCTGTAGCTCCCACTGCAGGGGAGGGGACACCGGGGACCCGAGGTGTGGTTCCCCAGCCCATCCAGAACATGGTCCAGTGTGGTGTGAGGACACAGCTTTGGATCAAGATAGAGTCCAGCTCAGCTGAGCTCTGCCATTTCCTAGCCTCATGGTTTTGGACCTGGTTTCTTATTTCCACAGCGAAGAAAATAATATTTTGTAGGGTTGGTGTGGCTGTTCAGCAGATCGGTGTGTGTATGTGTATAAACTACTGCCACAAGTACCGTCACAGTGCAGTTTATAAGCTGTGGCCGTTAGTGCTCTGACTTTCTATCACAGAGGACATGTTCCACACTAGAGCAGCCGTGCGGAAGACCACCCCACTCACTGAGGCCCAAGTGGGATAAGACAGAGCACAGTGGTTCAAAAACTGGCTCGGAAGCCAGACTGCCTTGGTGAAGGTTGTGACCCGATCACCTTGGATCACTTGGGACTCAGTTTGACCTGGAGAGTGAGGCCCTGGTTGGGCGCAGAAGCCCACCCTGTGCATCGGCCTGCCCTTTGCTGGGGGGACCCAGGGGGAGACGCTCACAAGTGTAAGACACCGCTCCTCAGGGCGTTTACCCCATCCTTGGGCAGACAAGTGCACCACCCGTGTAAAGGTAAAAAGCAGGAAAGGACGTGAAAATGCCTATATCGCATTAGTAGCACCATCAGTGCTCAAGCGTTGGTCCAGGGTGGCCTGAGAATCACTGCAGAGTCTCCTGAGAGCTGTGTGTGGATAGGCAGTTATCCCAGGAGGTATGACTGCTGGCATTTGGGAGTCCAAGAAGTTATTCGGTATTTAAAAAGGATCCTCATACTCCAAACAAGCCACCCCAGGTCCAGGTCACAGGTGCCATGGTGTAAGTGTAGCCGAGGTGAGAAGGCCCCGGGGAGGTCCCCCATCGCCGGCTCTTCTAAAGCTCAGCCTCGGCGTCCTCTCCCGTACAGACTGCTCACCTCCCTAGGGGGGCTGCAGAAACATCCTCCACCTTAGGGTCCTGCTCAGGGTCTTAATTTTTAATTTTACTTTCTCAGGTTTTAATTACTAGATATTTACTTGTTTGCATTTTGTCTGCCTGCTTCCACTATATTTTAAGATCCACGAGGACAAAGATAACATCTGCTGTGTTCTCTGCTCTAAACCCTGTGTTTGGCATAATCCCGGGCACACAGTAACATTCGCTAAATCTTATTTCAGTGAAAAAATGAATGAATAAGTTTAAGGGCCACTTGAAAGATGACTGGACTTAGAGGAGGCACTTTCCAGGTAGAGGGTACCGTGTGGAAGGAGGCATGAGAATAGCGCAGGTGATGATACTCCTTCACAAGGTAGAAGAACTGGAAGGCTGGAGAAGCTCGTTTCCCTGGGCAGCCCGCTCTGACCCTGCGGTCACTCCAGAAACGCCCCCATTCCTGCACAGGACTTGTCCCCTCCAGGTGTCTTTCAGGCTGTCCCTCAGGACCCAGCCTGACTGGCCTTCCTCATCCTCACCCTGCTGCCGACGCTGATGCACTTCTGCTGCTGTTTGAGCTCCACCTGGCAGTCAGGTCAGCCCTGTGACTAGAGCTCAGACACTGTGGTCGCCTCTGTGGACATCAGTACTCAGATGGGAGCACGTAGGGGCCCTGGGTGTTCATGACAGGGGAAGGACATGGTCACCTTTTGGACTTTAGAACATAAACCTGACAGCAGCATGGAGGACAGATCGAAAGCAACAACACTCCAACCAAGAAGGCTTGGAGGTGATTAAGGTAATCAAGGTGAGCAGTGTCAGCCCCGGATGCAGTGGTGGCTGAGCCTTGTGTGTGCACGGGTAGTGGAGGGGAAGGAATTGACCCTCGGGAGCTTGAGAAAACTTCGCGAGCCAAACAGATAGCGCTTGTGTTTTCTGAAAGGTTCAGCTGCTGCCGATTTTGATGCGAGCAGGGAGAACAGAATTGACTTCTAGCTTCTGTTTCTTAGGTACAGATTCGTCTAGTGTTTCATTTCTCACACGCTTTCTAATGTAAAGGAAATCAGTATACTTTTGTAAAACAAATAATGTATATTTGGCTTCTTAAATAGCTTAATCAGTAGCTCATATCCTTATGCCAAAAATTTTTCACCTTCTATGTAAATTCTTTCAACTGATTGCCGTCAGACTCTTGTGGGTATGACTGACATAAACGTATACCCATAGGTATGTAACAGCTACAGTACAAATTAGGTTGTGTTCAGACAGTCTCCCCTTCGAAACTATTGCCAATGAAACTTCAACTAACAAGAAATTCACATCAGCTTCTTGTTTCTCCCGGACTAGCCCTATAGAATGGCTAGACCAATTAGTATTTGCTTTTCCAAAGGCCATTTTGTTTTATATGCCTTTTTCCCTTCATATCTAGACTTCTAGAAGGTCATTTGTAGTTAATGCTCACGTTGAAGGGCTGAAAGGTTACCTTATATTTGATGGAACTTAAGCTATGATTGATTGATGGCAAAACAGGATTGGGGTATATGTGCCCGATTACTAAGAATAATTTACAGGATATTTAAATTTTCTGACTCTTTGATCTCAGTAGTGCCAGAGGCACATTTTTAAAAACACTGTACCAGCAAAACTAACAAGTCAATCCCAACCTGAGGATAGTCTACAAAATTGACAGCTGGACGATGGGGAGACATGAGTAAATGCAGTGTGGGGTCCTGGAGCAGTGAGAGGGCGTCAGTGGGCGAACTAGGGGCTCTGAGTAAAGTCTGCAGCTAGCGTGTACTCTTGTACCAACGTTGGTTTCTTAATTTTAACGGATGTGCCAGTGTCGTGTGAGATGTTAACTTCCGGGGCAGGTGATGGGGGGAGGTGGGCACTGGGCGAAGGGCAGGAATTCCGTACTGTCTTTGCGGCTCTTCTGTAAATCTCAAATTACGTTGCAAATAAAATAGCCAAATTTCAACTTATTTGAGTATAATTCACAGTAGAAATCTAATTTCAGAACTAGAAATGTTGCAAGATCAATAGTTACCAGTTTTTTGAAGTTTCTTTACTTCAAGGTAATAGAATGGTTTCCTAGGGTCCTATCAGGAGCACTTAGTTTAGTCATTCCCATCCCTGTGGTTAGCACGGAAGTGCCTGGCTCAGCAGTCATTCAGCAGCCAGCTCCTGGCATCTGCTGTGTGCCAGGGAGAATGAAGCCTGGTGTCAGCACAGAAGTGGCCGTCTGGTCTGGGGTCCTGTAAGGAGGGTGGGAAAAAAGCACGCTTCAGACGTACACACGCACACACACACACACACACACACACACACACAATGGAATGTTACTTAGCCATAAAAAGAAGGAAATCTTGCCATTTGCAGCAATGTGGATGGGCCTTGAGGACATTGTGCTCAGTGAAATAAGTCAGACAGAGAGAGACAAATACTGTGACCTCACTTATATGAAAAGAAAAAAAACCAGCTCATAGATACAGAGAACAGGTTATGGTTGCTGGAGGTTGGAGTGGGTGAAATGGGTGCAGGGCTCAAAAGCTACAGACTCCGGTTATAAGTAAGTCCCAGGGATGTGATGTACAGCATGGTGGCTGTAGTTATTAACACTGTTTTGCATATTTGAAAGTTGCTAAGAGGGTACGTCTTAAAAGTTCTCATCACAAGAAAAAGAAATGTGTCGCTATGTGAGGTGATGGGTGTTAACTAGACTTACTGTGGCGATCATTTCACAGTATATACAAATATTGCATCATTATATCATACACCTGAAACTAATACAACGTTATACGTCAGTTACAGCTCAGTTAAAAACACACTTCGCATGCACTGTTAACGTATCTATGTTTAGCATTTGGTAGGTGGGGAGAGAATTATGCTCAGTTAATGCTTCTTAGCCTGTTACTCTTTTCTTGCATGTTTTCTTTAGCACTACATTATAACTTTTTCATCCAGGAAGCCCTCGGAGTCCGTTGTTGCTAGCAGCATCTGATAAATACTAGGTTGATGAATATGAAATTCTTTTTGTTGTTCAGAAGGTTGAAGAGCAGCAATCTCCGATGATTCATCCTAGTAATACTGCCTCATCTTGAGTAGCTTTCTCTCTGTATATGAATTGGTTTAAGATTGACTAGCATTCATCGATAGATGCCTTGTTTCCTAAGTCTGGGCAAACACAAAGCTGATGTTGAAACCCTATAAACAGGGAAGTGTATTGATTAATGTCAAGAGATTCTAGGGAGTCAGATTTTGTGGAATTTTTTTCCTTACTGAGAAGGGAAGAAAGAACTGATGCTCTCTGAGGCATCCTTCTTAGAAACGAATCTGGGGCTCCTTTCAGATAGAGACGGTTTTCTAGTTCCTGCCCAACACTGGCTGCTGCAGGCCGGAAATCTCAGTCCTCTTGGGTGGCCACATTGGAGTAGAGACCCCGAGAAAGCTCGGGGACTCACTCCCAGCCAGGTGCGCCCGCTCTCGCTTGGCGGGGAGCCGGGGTGTGGCTCTGTGTCCCCAGGAAGCCAGCCCTGAATGGGCGCGCTCCCTCCTTCAGCTCCTGCGGCCGCTGCCCAGGAGTGTGACTTCCTGTCTTAGCCGGGTGACGTGTAGGCCTCGGGAGGGGCCGGGCAGAGCGGCACGCGGAAAACTGACAGAGTCAGCTGGATGGCACAGAGGCGTGAACCTGTAGCTCAGGCTGTCTGTCTGCTAGCACTGCACAGTTACTATTTTCAAACCTATTTGCCCAGTTGCTCAGAAGTTTTCCAGCAGGTTGAATGGTCAGGTGCACAGTTTAGTTGACCCCATGCACACCCATTCCACGGGTGCTGGGGGTCAGGGGACAACAGTGAGGGAAGGAGACGTGGAATTGGGAGCGACTCTGCCATGGGGTCGGCAGGAGAATGAGAATCAGCAGGGACCATAAGGTGTTGCGTTTCATCTTTACATGTGCGCATATTTACCTGTTACGTGAGAGTTATTTCTACACACTTAACAAAGAACTAACTAACTACGTATAATGCTCACATCACAGATATTTCCATTTCCTTGTTTTTCACTAGTCTCTCTTCTACCAGAATTCTGTATCCACGGGAGACCATCACAGAAAGCAAAGCAAGAGTGGGGCTGCTGCGTGGGAAGCTTAGAGAAAAGAACATGGCTTTTGGAAAAGCACTTTGAGGACGTGGCAGTGCAGTGGGTTTTGAGAGGTGGGCGAAAGAGGTCAAGGTTGCCGCCTAGGTTTCTGTCTCTAAGCAGCTGGGAGATTTGCTGAGATGAGGAGGTCCAGGCCTGGAAGAAAGTCACAAGTTCTCTTGGTGGCATGCCAGGTTTCAGGTGTCTGGGAATTTCAGGTGGAAGGCTCAGGTGGGCACGTGCATATGTGTGGGTCTAATGCTCAAGAGGAGACGCAGAGAGTGTTTGCAAAGCCTGGAGTCAGAACAGCTGTTAAATGCCGTCTCAGCTGTGGCGAGAGTGGCCTTTTTCAGTCTCTGGGCTCGTGGCCAGAGCTTGGACGGCTCTTCCCCAAACCACGCGTCCCAGACTTTTCTATTACACAGTGTCCAAGGCCAACCACTCATGTTGTAGGTGACATCTGATGGTCAAGCCTTGCCCTTGAACCCATTTTGCTTCTCTTCACTTTAGTTCCTGTGATCTAAAACCGTAACTGATTCTCTTCCAATTGCCTGTAGTTCCACACTTGGCTCACCTGTCAGAACCCCAGCCCTGGTTAAAACCAATGTTGGCCTACCAAGCAGACTTTGGCCTGCACTTCTTTCCTGCGGCCACTGTATTTGTGGGAGTCATCAGGCCCCATGCCTGTAATCACGTCGGCTGGAGACCATAAGGTTCTGACCCAGCCCTGCTGTCTCCTGAGCTCGGATCTGTACCCAGCTTTATGCTCAGTGGTTTAGCTCGGGAGGCTTGCGGATCTCAGGCACATTCAGAATTAACGGGACTTGATCTTCCTGGAGCCCCGCCCCTTCTGTTTGCCCGCTTGTTCCACCCAAAGCTCGAGTTGTGTCGACTTCCCGCTTTCCCTGCCATCTTGAGCATCACCCAGGTGGCCGTGCGTGCCCGGCGCCAGTCTTCCTGCTTCCGTTCTCCCCCACACCTTCTCTGCAGGAGCAGAGCCAGCTTGTGAAATAAAAGTCACCAGCACTAGGTTATCTAGGGCCCGCTCTCTGCCCCCCGCCGCCTCGCACCCTGGTCTTCATCTCCAGTAACCGCAGCCCCTCTGGAACTGGATCCCGCGCTGACCACTGCTCCTAGCGGTCCAGCTCACTCTGCGGTGTCCCAGATCCAGAAATCCTTTGACCACACTGGCACCTTCGGGCCACTCTAGGCAGGCCGTCACTGCCCTGACCCACCAGAGTATGCCACCCCCTGCTGATTGACCTGCTCCCACTTCCCTGACTGCTGAGATTTGCAGGCTGCCGTGGGATGAGGTCCTGTCCCTGCCCCTCCAGATCCCACCCTGGTCCTGTCTCCAGTCTCCTGGCTTTGCTTCCTGTCTGTGTGCATCTCACACCGAGGCTCAGGTGGCCCCTGGTGTTCTCTAAGACCCTCCTCCGCCTTGCTTCTCCTGGTCTTGGCCATTTCAGCTCAGTGGTAACTCTTACCTCTCAGTACATCCTGTTGATTCTGTTTTCAAAACAAATCTGAAATCTGACTACTTCTCACTCCTTTCTGCTTCTACACTTGTGCAGCAGTGCCTGGGTCCCATCACCTCTCGCCTGGATTATTTTGTTGGCATCTCACTGGATCTCTCCTGCTCCCTTCATACTGTTCCCAACGTAGCGGCCAGAGGATTCCTGTCAAAATCTATGTCGGATCACAATATTCCTATTCCAGGCTGCCCCAGGGCTTTGCATCTCACCAGGGTGGACCCAGTTGCGTCCTGTGGCCTGCACCCTCTTGTACCCTTCCCCAGACCTCATCCATCACACATCCTTTGCCCGCTGGCCCCCTCAGGCCACACTCCTCTCTCTGACACACCATGGACTGTGGGCTCGCCACCCTCCACCATCCAGATGCTCATGGTTTATAAATAGAAAACTCACATAAATGAAAAGTCACCCAGAGATCACCTGTGATCCCACTACACAGAGAAGAGAGGCATGGCTGGTTTGTCTTCACTGTGCGTTGGTGCGTGTGCCAGCCTGTGTGAGGCCCATATCCTGTGCTCTCCTTTTAAAGGCTTCTACACTACAACAGATTGCCTTATCTTATTTTTTCATGTAGCACTGTGATACCGATTTTCATGTCAGTAAATGGGATGTGCACGGCAGTCTTAGGACATCTGGGTAGCAGACACACTGCAGTGTGCATGGCCGGTTGTGGGGTACTCTATACTCTTCCGTGCTGAACCTCCTTGTTGCTGGATCTTTGCACAGTTCTTTCATCATTCCCAAAGAATAATTTCTCAAAAGTTGTGGTTTTAAAGTTTTTGATTTCTTATTGCCAAATTGCCTTCAGAAAGGGTGTGTCGACTTCCCCTCCCAGGTTGGGATGTGTGAGTGCCTTTATGTCGCCTCCTTTAGCGACTTCAGGTCACATGCGAATATAGCCCTTATATTTTTAATGCCTAACTGTTTACCACATGTTCTAATAAGCCAATTATTGCTTTACCAATTTCTGTTTAAGAAATAAAGCTTGGTACTGCTGAACTGTATACTTTAGGATGGTTGCGATGGTATATTTTATGTGTATTTTACTATAATTTTTTTAAATAAAAGAAACAAAGCTCTGATAAATACAGCATTTGGTGAACGTAGGTGGTATTAAGTGGTGGCTGGACAAGAAATGTTCCTTGGTGTTGGCTGTTATTGCTGTGGTCTTTACCCATTGTTGGCTCTAAAAAGATGTTTGTAATTTTATCATGCAGGCCAAAACACTAAGAAAATTGATTCAACAAACATTTAGACAGTTTGCCAACCTTAATAGAGAAGAAAGTATTTTGAAATTCTTTGAGATCCTCTCCCCAGTGTACAGATTTGATAAAGAATGCTTCAAGTGTGCCCTTGGTGTAAGTATGGGGACTTGGAAATAGGGTGGGACTAGGTGTGATTTCTTTTGCTTTTTCTTATCCGTGTATATCTAAATTTCTGATTGAAATCTAATTTGTCACATTTTTAACAACATGAGAATATTTTGTCATTTTACAGTGGGAAAAATACAAAAAGAAAATGTGTCAACGTGAGACTAAAACCATCCTTTTTTAATAGCATGCCTCAGATTTTTTTTTTATTCCAGCCCAGCGATTCATTGATTAACTGTTCACTAAGGGCTAGTTTCCCTATTCATATAATCTTCCCAAAGAACCCATTGGCGTGAGACCCACTGCAATGAGCACAGTCGGTCTGTCTCTGCTTAGCCTCAGCAGATGCTGCGCCGGGAGGTTGTAAATATTTTGTGTTATTTGGTTACAAAGATCAGTAGCAAGCTAGTCCAGCCCCCCTTTGGTCCTTTAATGTGTCCGTGGTTCTTTATCTAAAATATCTTTTTCCTTCTGGTACCTTTGCCGTCACCCGTTTCACCTTCAAGTCGAGCTGGATTATTTCGGTGGAGCTGGCGATTGGCCCCGAAGAAGGGATCAGTTACCTCACAGACAAGGGCTGCAACGTAAGTGCGCTTTGGGCAAGTCTTGGGAGCGGCCTGTGTGGAACACACCTCCTTTCGGACCTGATTGTGGACAAAGGGGAATCAAAATAAGGAAATGAGGATCCTCTTGGAAAAGACATCATTCTGCCATTAAAGCTTGCCGTTTCACAGCGTTTATTGCTCAAGGGAATGAGAGGAAGAGACAGCCTAGGTGGAAAGTTTTTGAAATTCTTTAGTCGGGCAGGAAGGGAATCACACAAATGGCACATGTGTTGGTGAGATCTGAACGGGGCTGTTACAGTTCATCTGGAGAAGTTTGAGACACTGATTTCTTCATTCACTTCTGCATCTAATTTAAGTATATTTGTACTTGTATCATGTCCTTTGAAACAGCCTCTTCTGGCTCTTTCCAGGATCAAAAATATCACTAAGAAAAGGGCAGCCACCCCAATAGAGGATGTCCGAATAGTTAAGACGTAAGTGAAGCGACGTTCAGCCCCATAGTCATCAGATAAGTGCACAGTGTGATACTGTTACACACCTACCAGAATGGCTGAGGTGAAGGAGATGAGTAATTCCGGGTGTCGGCAGGCACGTGCAACAGCTGGACGTTTCATACACTCTGTGAGGGTATAAAGTGGCACGACCTCTTCAGGAAGCTCTGTGACGTTATCTGTCTTCTCTTTGATTTGTAGTCTCTTGTATCCTCTTGCCAGGTTTTCTTTGTCCTTTCGCATTTAACCCGTGTGGAACTTTTTGTGTGGTACAAGGTGGGCCTGCGGTGTGTCTGGAGGATGGGATCTGGAGTGTGCAGCCAGGGTTCCCAGTGGGTCACCCTCATGCTGGCCGTGTGACTTTGAGTCCATTTCTTCACAGCTGGCTTGTGTTTCCTCGTCAGCAAAATGGCAGTAATAATCACAACTACCTAAGAGGGGTGGTAGGAGAATGAAGTGGGTACTGAGTGTGCAGTGTTGAGATGAAGGCCTTGCACAGAGGAAGCACTTAGAGGATGCTGGCTGCTGTCATTGTCCCCTTGTTGTTCTTCTTGTTGGTATCCCAGTGAGCAGCCAGTCGTGTCAGCACAGTAATCGTATCTTTTACCTCTGAACTGAACGTCTGCCATCTTTGTGATCTAATTCTGGATCCTCCGTTCTGGTCCAAGGACACAGTTCTCTCTTTCTGTACTGCTTCCATCCAAATGGGACTGCTCTAGGTGGGTGCTGCATCCCTGTGTCATCTTTTGTTTGTACACTTTCCTGGCTGTTACTGGCTATTTAGTCTTTCGAAACCAAATTTATAGAATTAGCAGAAAATTCTGTTGGGATTCCAACTTGTTTGTTAATTTGTGAAAGTAGATATTAGTTATCTGTCCAAGAATATGGTATGTCTATTTGTTCAGGACTTCTTTTTTTTTTTTAATTTACTTATTTATTTATTTATTTTTGGCTGCATTGGGTCTTCTTTGCTGCGTGCAGGCTTTCTCTAGTTGCAGTGAGCGGGGGCTACTCTTCGTTGCAGTGCGCGGGTTTCTCATTGTGGTGGCTTGTCTTGTTGCGGAGCGTGGGCTGTAGAGCTCAGACTCCGTAGTTGTGGCACACGGGCTTAGTTGCTCCACGGCATGTGGGATCTTCCCGGACCAGGGCTTGAACCCATGTCCCCTGCATTGGCACGGGTGGACTCTTAACCACTGCGCCACCAGAGAAGCCCGTTCAGGACTTCTTTTACATCCTTCAATAAGATGTCATAGTCTTTTTTGTATAGATTTTGCGGACTCTCAACCACTGTGCCACCAGGGAAGCCCTCGTATAGATTTTTTGTATTAAGCTAATTCATAAGTATTATAGAGTTTTTGGCCTTATTGGGAAAAGTTTTTTTTTGCCATTTCCAATTTAAAATTCATACTGTGAGCATAGCAGAATATACTTGATTGTTGTTTATCATATATTCAGCAACCTTGTTCATTTAATAAGTCATTTTTTATTAGAATCTTAGATTTTATAGGTATATAATCATGTAATCAGCAAAAAAAAAAAGAATAGTTTTAACTTTTTTCTCTAATCTGTGCAGTTCTTTCCTGTTCTCATATTCACAGGCACCTTGAAGATCATGTTTAAAAACGGGTGGTAGGGGCTTCCCTGGTGGCGCAGTGGTTGAGAGTCCGCCTGCCGATGCAGGGAACGCGGGTTCGTGCCCCGGTCCGGGAAGATCCCACATGCCGCGGGGCGGCTGGGCCCGTGAGCCGTGGCTGCTGAGCCTGCGTGTCCGGAGCCTGTGCTCCGCAACGGGAGAGGCCACAACAGTGAGAGGCCCACATACCGCAAAAAAAAAAGAAGTGTGTCATCATTCAGGATAATTTTTGTTGTTGTTGGGTTTTAGTAATGTATCTTTTAAAAGAAATCTATTTATTTATTTGGTTGTGTGGGGTCTTAGTTGCAGCATGCGTGTGGGATCTAGTTCCCTGACCAGAGATCGAACCCGGGCCCCCTGCGTTGGGGATGCAGAGTGTTATCCACTGCGCCACCAGTAGAGTCCCTTTAGTAAAGTATCTTTCATGTTTTTAAGTTACGCCTTTCTTTGCTTAGCATTTTTATTAAGAGTGGCTTCTAAATTTAACTGAAGGCGTTTTCAGCCCTAATGATGTGATCCTGCTGTTTTCTCTTTTTATTTGTTATCAGTGTGTATTATCTTGATTAGATGGCTGATACTGAGCCATTTAATAGCTCCTACTGGTTATGCTATATTATTCTTTTGAAATAGTGATTTATTATATTTGCTAATATATAGAATTTTTGCAACTATTTATAAGTGAAATCAATCTAGTCTTTTCTTTTTATATTAGCTCTATGAGGACATGATATTAGAAGTTACACTAATTTTATCAGGCGAATTAGGGGGCTTTTCATCATTTTGTGGCCTGAAATATTTTAAGTCAAGGTAGAGTTGTGTGTTCTGTGAAGGCGGATAGAATCAATATATGTAACCACATGGTGCCTTTTTCAATGGTGGGTGTTTAACCATTTTTTCAACCTCTCCAGTAGTAATAGATCTATTCAGGTTTTCCATTTCTTGTGTCAGTTTTGGTAATTCATACTGTTAGTGTCTCATCTGCTTTTCTACATTTTTAAATTGTTGCCGTGGAGTTGCATCTCGTGATACTCTTACTTTCCAGTAACTTTATTTCTATATCCTTTCTCAGTCCTAAGCTTGTCTGTTTGGATTTGTCTCTTCTTTTCAGATTTGCAAAGGATTTATTTCAGCTGCTTTTGAAGGACAGGCTTAGCGGGTAGGGTTATAGCATTAATCTATTTGTCTTCATTAATTTCAGTATTTATCTTCACAGATTTCCTTTTCCTAATATCTTTTGGTTATTTTTATTCTTTTCTTCTGCTGTTCCCTTTAAGTACTTCTTTAAAATTTATTCTTTTTATGTGGCCGACCTTGAGGGATAATGTCAGAATGAGGCAGAAAAACAATGGATTAAAAGAAGGAATAAAAAATAAGTTAAATACAATAATTTCCATAACTCAACTTTCTTTTTGTGCTTTGGAAATTTTTTTAAATTGTAAGATGCCAGTAATGGGAATATTTTAATATAACCATTTACTGAAACTAACTGAGATATTTGTCATTTCATGTGTCACCACTGACTTAATGATATTTGGTTCCCCGTGTGTTAGGAGGAGCCTCAGGCCTCCTCTATGACAGTGTATGTACCTTGTGCCAGCAGCTCAAACATCAGACTAGCATCACCCTCGGTGATGTCCTTTTCTAAAATGGTGAGCAACTCATAGTAACATTCCAAAGACAGAAAAGTGTAATATTCCCTGAATTACACCTAAGTTGCATTCCTGGAAAATTCCATGCAGAGCATACTTTGTGTTTTAAAATAGATGTGGGTTCTAGAATCAGATTTTTCACCAGCATGAATAAATACCAGGATATTTGAAAGCCATTCAGGACACAAGACAGTTTTTCACCATGTGGGAATTTCCTGCACATTATATGGCCTCTCACAGCCCTGGTCCTCATTCATTGGTCAGCTGAAAACAACCCCCAGGGAATGGCCCTGCCCCAGTGAGACCAGAGCCCATCCCATCAAGACGAGGTCCTGGTGGAGAATTAGGTCAGAGAGGCAGGCAGAGGTCATGTCATGATTCCTTTGGGCTAGCGTTGTACCGTTTTTACAGGGGACTTAATAGGACCAGATTTACATTTTAAAATACCTCCCTGGCTTCCGGGGGCTGTCTGTGTAGAGGACGAACACGGATGAAGGGACACTGGCTGGGAAACAATTGCAGGACGGATTCTGAGCACCGTGCAAGACAGTGGCTTGTACTGGAGTGGTGGCCGTGGGGATGGAGGGAAAACGCACGGATTCTGGGTGTTGGGAGCTGGGCTGGATGTGAGGTAAGGGAAGGAGGGGAGTTAGTAATCATGCCTTCATATTTCCACTCAGGAACCAGGTTGAATGGTGATGCTTTTGTTGAAGTGAGGAAGACTGGAGGGGGAAAGTGTTTTGAGGGGGGGTCCCCGTGACTGTGCTGGGTGTGCGGTCAGTCTCTCTCCAGTGTCCACGCGAGGATGTCACGTAGGGAGTGGGATACTTGAGTCCGAGCTCAGGACTGGAGATGGTACTTGTGCCACAGGACTGGCTGGTGTTCGCCGGGCAGGCCTTGCACAGCTGGCGAGAAGGATGGGGCCCAGCACAGAGCCCTGTAGCACCTGAACGTTTGTGGGTTGAGTAGGGGAGAAGCCACGAAATGGAAAGAGAGCCAGGGAGGGAGGAGGAAAGCCCACGAGGACAGAGGCCAAGAGAGGGCCAGGCGTGCGGGCCGTGCTGTGTGCTGCCCAGGGGACGGAGGACTGCCCGTGGGCGTCCGTGCGGGGGGGCCTGACAGCAATGCCTGAGAGCAGTGCTGCAGAGACGCTTCCCTGTGAAGGGGCGCGGGGTAGGAGTCCCCTTCTGAACCGTAATTCCGGCTCAGTCCCAGTGGCATCATCTGTGCTGAGTGGGGCACTTGGCAGGGAGGGGCTGATACCTGTGATGTTCTAAGAGAAAGAGGTTCTAACTAGGCCGATTGTTTTGGATAAACCTGTAGGAATCGTCTCACGTGAACCGGTCGTTGTCATGAAATGGTAGAGGATGAAAGACGGATGGGCATGTTTTGTCTGTGTAAGAAAAAAGAGTTTACTCCTCTTGGGAAAAAGAACAGTGTCTCTCTTGGCCTGTCTGTGTGGGAAGGGCCCTTTGAATACCCAGCGTCTCCCTAGCACTGTTACACTCTGGAACTTCAGAACGTTTCAGAGACTTGTTCTAGCTCAGGGTGCATTGGGAGTGGGAACAGGTCCCTCTCTCTGTGAGAAGTGGAGCAGAATGTTCCCTTAGGCCAAGAATTTCACACGGTTCCCCCCAGGCCAGAGGGTGAGCCAGGTCGGGGACTCCCTCCTTCCTTTCTGTGTCACGAGTCGTGTGGGACTGGTGACCACTTGTGCAGCTCCTGAGGATGGAGTGCCCCTCGGCCGTCAGGAGCACAGAGAGCAGACACATCCCTGACCGTGAAGTGAGCAGGTGGCCCTAGCAGGTCCATGACTGCCCCTCAGAGGGAGAATGGCCCCCCAGGCAACACGGACAGTTGGTTTCCTCAGACATCCCACGTAGGGGAGGTGTCCTCAGGAGGATGAGGTGGGCTTGGGGCCGTGAGGACTGCACAGAATAGCTCACGTGAGTCTTGCGTCTGTGGTCCAGAGCGTTTGCCTTTTCTTCCTAAAGCCCACACACCTGGCCGACTTCAATCAAGTGCAGACCATTCAGTATTCAAACAGCGAAGACAAGGACAGGAAGGGGACGCTGCAGCTGAAGATTGCAGGAGCGCCTGAGGTAAGGAGGGCTCACGTGCGTCACGATGGGAAGACGAAAATAAAGCGCTGTTGTAGAAATGACGATTGTTTCTGGTTGCAGGTGAAGTATTCATGGGTCATCAGAATCACAGCTTTCTCTAATGTAATAAGCGTTACATTACGAATAATAATGATTAAATGCCCTCAAGAATAGAAAACAGGTTTAAAAATTAATGGAGCCTTATTGTGGAGATGCTGGAAGATTATCATGAATTACCAAGAAAATCAGCCTCTTAGAATTATATAAATTCTGTAAACTATGTTACAGTGTTATTTCCCAGACTGTGCAGTATGTGACATTCTCTGGGGGGTAATAATTAGGAAAATAACCGCGGCAGCAGCTGGCACTTCATGCCACATATGTCCCCACTGTCCGACACTTAACACAGAAGCCAAGGGCAACACACGGCGTCCTCAGAACCCAGCGGAAGAGGCACTTTGAGATACTTTGGTTACCCCCAGTCTGTAGATGAGGGAACCAAGCACAGGATGGTGGCCACGGTCCTAGTAGGCGGTAGACATGGAGTTCATCCCAGACAGTCTGGACCCGGAGCCTCTTCTTAATCAGCACGTGGTGTGGAAAGTAAAGGCAGGCCTGGCACGAGAAATGAACATTTGGCAAACACTGCGTAAGGTGACCTTTCTGAAAGACGGGCAGAGAATACTCACATACCGAAGAGTCTGCACCACCTGGCGGCACGGGCAGGCTTACTCGTGGGTGAAGCCCGTTCTGGGGGCTCACCTGGCCCCACTCGCACACCTGGGCTCTGCTCTGCTGCGGCCCCTGCGGGGATGGTTTGTTTTCGGTGCTCCTCACGCCTTCTTGCTCCTGCTGCCTTGGGATCGCGGCATTTCTAGGCTCCAGACAGTGGATTCTCAGAAGTAAACAAATGATGCCATGAAATTCTGAAACCGTATTGCAAATTGAACTTTCCTGAAAATACCTCAGTAATTTCTTGTTTGCACCATCACTTTCAGGCCGTCCTCCTTTCTGTTTGCTACCCTCAAATAATATTTAGGATACTGCAGGTGAGATACGTTGTCCCTTTGGAAGGAGGTTATGTAGACTACACGAGTTAGGACATACTTGTGTTTGAAAGTAAGATACAGCTTTGATGATCTCCTGGATAACATTTAATGATAGGTTTTTGGGAAATTTATCGTAATTGCATGTTTAACTTGGAAAGTGTGGTTTCTAAGCTCTGGAGCAGAACATGCTGTGCATGCTCCAAATAATGAAATTCCGCTCATTCAGTGTCAGAAAAATTACGATGACGGTTGATAAAAATTTACTCCACATTTGTCTAGTTTCTAAAATAAGCTCTACTTTAGCTTACTAATTTTCTAAATTCTTTTCTTAATTAGAGCGTGCCTAAGGGACCAGACGTTCTGAAAGGAAGTGGTTTTTTCACCTCTTTTTGTTCTAGAAAGGGAGTCTCGGTTTAAGTGATTTTTCTTTTTTTGCCTGGGTTTGCCTTCTGTCACATATTCTAGGAATAACATCCTTAAATATCAAACTTCCTTTTTCACTCAAACCTTATGACAGATCTTGTTTCGCTCCCACTCTGTGTTCAAGTGTATCTAGAGATCTGATGTCATAGTGCAGCTGTCCCTTTGATTACTGGAAAGAACAATAACGGCTCTCTCTGGGTCTTCTCCCCTGTCCAGCCTCTGACGGTGACAGCACCGTCCCTGACCATTGCCGAGAACATGGCCGACCTGATAGATGGGTACTGCCGGCTGGTGCACGGGGCCACGCAGTCTTTCATCATCAGGCCTCAGAAAGGTGAGCTCTCCTTCTGTTCCAGCGCTCCCTCTGAATCGTTAGCCGAGCTCACCCCACAGCCTGTGGTCCTTTTAGATCGCTCTGCGAACGTGAAGAGTGGATGAATATTTCAGCGCAGTGGACCTGTATTCTTGCTTTTCTAGGGAAGTGATCCAGCTCACAGCCTAAGAGCTGGGTTTGGACGGAGCTTAAAGGAAACACTGTGTTTAGACCCTTTTGTTTTGAGCAACATACTTAATGTATTTTCTAGGTTACCATTAGCATTTTTAAATAAACTTTTGGGATTATGTTCTGGGTCGTTTTTAAGTCTCTTGTAACTCATGATAAAGTCTCTTTCCTATTTTTTCTCATAGATCTCCAAAGCTTAGAGTAGTAGTTCTAAGCATGATGTGATGAACCTTAGAAACACGACTGTGTCTCTTTAGCCTTTCACAAGGCAGTAAGATGGGGTGTTTCAGAGGATTTGGATTTCTGAAATAAAGCAGGAAAAAACTGGACTTTGGAATTGTATTGACCTGTGGGTTCAAATCATGAGTGCATGCCGTCTGCAAAGTACTTAACTTTCTGTGCCTCAGTTCCGTCCCACAAGACACGAAGAGTGGTCCCTGTCTTGTGTAGTCGTGGGGGGACGGCCTCGTGTGTAGGTGGCTTGGGGCCGTGCTGGCACGTACAGCATCAGAAACTTCAGTGTTGCAACGCTGCTGCTAGTTTCAGTGTGATCTTGACACACTGGATGAGCCTTGGCTTGGAGATTCCTCGTCCATAACGGAAGAATGGTACCTACTTTATAGAGTGGTAGGGGGGTCCACAGTAGTCCCCGTCAAGCAGGCAGCCAGCTCTGTGGCAGGTGGACACAGGATCCCTGCCAGCACTCCCCTCTGTGGGTAGGACGATCCCTGGAGGGAGTTGGGGACGACTGAGCGGTGAGCGAATGGGGAAGCGTATGTGGAGACACACAAGGGAAGCAGATGACAAAGCCCTGAGCTCCAAGTGTAGACACAGCAGAGGGTCCTGCCTGCCCAGCAGTCAAGTTCTCTGTGCTGACAGCAGGTGGAGGGCGTTGAGGGAGCGTGTAAAGCAGAGGCATCATTGGAAGCTTTGTTTAAAAGTTAGTGTCAGGGTGTTGTGCTCTGAAAACGGTATCTATAAAGCCATGAACCAAAAGGCCAATAAGTGCATGGATTCCAGGATGTGGCTAATCTAGCAAAAATGTTTTCCCACTTTGATCAGACCAATAAAGCCTCTTCATTTATTTTTTTCCTAAAATATAGTGTGTATTTATCATAGCTTTTTTTATGTAATGAAGTTGCTTTTAGAAATATCTGAAGGCTACTCTCAGTTAAAATCTTTGCATCCATGAGCTTTGAGTTTTCGTATTGTGCTTTAAGTGGGGATATGCACCTTGCAAACATTGTTTAAATGTTTGGGGACAGTTGTTTCATATAAAGATAGTATTCTGTGAAAAGTGTTAAATGTGCCGTATCGCCTGTCTTCTTTTTAGTGAATAATTTTTTAATTTCATCCTGATTTACCAAAATATTCTTCATTAATTTGTTGGTACACAAAAAAATAACATTCAGACATTAAGCATTAAATGTTTGAAGCTTTATTTAACATCTTCCTGTGTTGGTTTTTAATTGGCTATTTTTCCCCTCTAAGGAGAAACATTTTGTTACCAAATCTCCTGAAATGAGATGCATTAAATTCTTCGTTCATATGAAAACAGCATAAATGAAAATGCTTCTCATAAAAACCTAGTAGGGCATTGGTTGTTACCAATTTTATGTTGTCTTTATAGAATTCATTATTGAGTCTGCTAATTTATTTACTTTATTCTAAATCACAGCATATGTACTTATTACATGACTTTTATAATAGGTACCTAAAGTGAGGTTATATTGCCTAATTGAAATAATATTTTAAGTCAGATGTTTTAATGGATTATAGTCAGAAATACATGGACAAGAGCACATGTGCATTTTTTAATTTAGTTTTTTTTTAAATTTCAAATAAATGTGAAACATGTTTCCACAACTCTAATGTACCATTTTCCTGGTATGTACTTTAAGTAACGATTATGTACGTACCCATTTGTCCTCTCTAGACTATAAACTGCTTAATGGTAAGGAGCATGTACACGTTTGCGAGTGTTAACAGTTATAGTGACGTGTAAGTTCTACACCTGAGGTCTGATGTGCCCAGATGCACTTCGTTAACTCTGTGATCCACCATAATTGCTTTGAATTTAGAAAGTGCTTTTAAATGTGGTGTCATTAGGGCAGAAAACTAAGAGTCACAAGTCTGATGCCCTGAACCAGGTTCCAGCAGAGTCGCTGTGTGACCTTGGCCCTTATCGTGGGGCGTTATCTGACCTTTCCTTTACTTGCAAGAAAGCTCAGTAGCAATTTTTCAATCTTAGTAAAATTCTCCTCAGAGGAAAGAATTGTGCGAATCAGGGTCATAATTTCATCGTTCTCAAGGAGGGTTTCTGTCCGGAGGATGATGGTAAATACTGCACATTGTGAGGGTGGGGCTGCTCCAAAGCCTGACCCAAAACCCAGAAGGCACGGAGAGCAAATCCGTGGAGTTCATCAGTACATAAGTATGAAGCGCTTCTACTAGTCAAAGAAATGCTTTTTAAAGCCGTGACGCAGAAGGGGAAACATCTGTAATACATACAATAAAGAATTAAAATCTCTTTATTTTTCAAGTGTTCTTCTAGCTCATTGAATAAGAGGGTAAAAATGGGCACCTATAGAAGAACGGACATACACTGTCCATTAAGCTTATGGACACAGACAGTGACAGATAGCATTCTGTGTCTGTTAACCTATTGTTAGATGGGTGGAAAGACCGACCCATTCTTGGTGGGGCTGTTGCGAGGTGCCCTCCACACTCCACTGTGTCAGCGTGAGTTGGGACAGTGCTTTCGGTTGCCCCTGGCGCTGCCGGCCCCTCCTGGAAACAGCCGCGCAGGACCACTGATGCGGCGCCCCTGCTGCACTGTCTTCGGTAGCACAAAATGTGGGACGACCCCGGTGTCTACGGGGGCGGAGCTAGTAGCTCATAAGTAAGGGAGTGTGAGATGCCGCGCAGCTGTTTGAGACGATGAGCTGGCCCTGTTTCCGTGCTGAAACCGACATGCACGTGTGTGTGTATAGGCAAACCTGTGTGTGTTTATAAGCATACGAGCAGTCTGGTAGTCTGGAAAGTTAAATG
>NW_020172779.1:20838645-20854701 GCF_003031525.2 Neophocaena asiaeorientalis asiaeorientalis | reverse complement strand
CTTTTTTTATTCTACATTATAGACCTTTATGATTTAGATTTGTTACAGTGAATCTGTATTGATTATTAAAAAACAATAGATAAAAACTTTTATTCAAAAATTAAAAGCCTCATTTCTAAAAATGAAAATAAAAATGTGGTTTAATACAAAGATGCATCCTTAATCCTAAGGAATTTATGCTGAGAAATAAGAGAGCACGTGAATGCCATGAGAAAGCATATGTTACTCATTCAACTTATAAATTTAAAGCAGTGTCAAAAGTTAGCTCCTAGCGTTGGGCATTTTAGTTGGTGAGCGCTTGGGGACTTTTATCATGCTGCCGCTTACCGCGTCTGTTGCCATTTCTCTCAGTGTTCTGCTATGTTCTTGTTTCCTGAAAATTGACTCTCTTACGCTCCTTCAGTTGTTAATTGCCTCATTTTCAGCCTTCTTCCTACTGCTGCCCAGCTTCTTATAAAGTCTGTATTAACCAAATAGTTCATAATCTGGTTCCTTTTTCTCTCCAAGGAAGTAGAAATTTCAACAGAGAGAGTGAAACAGCTAGAAATCACACTGACATGTCATTTGAAAGCCCATATGATTAATTGACAGTGTTGAGTGTGGGTAAGGTGGTGGTGGTAGCATCCATGGGGTAATAAACTAATGATAGGATTTTCCAGTTATTCTAAGTTTGGTCTTCATGGTATAACGTGGTTATTTTGCTTGAAATTTGGATGTCAGAAAGTCATAGTGAGGAAATTTGGATGAAGTTTCTGCGGTGTATTGGGTATTATGCAGTGGCTGTGAGTGCCAGGTCCTCTGCCAGTGTCGGGGGTGGCCTGTGGGCGGGTCAAGTCTGACCTTCTAAGTCGTCTGATACGTGGGAAGCGCTCTGCTAATGCAGCAGTAGCACAGGAAGGCCATCCAGAGCCACTTGGGGTGTTCCAGGAAGGGCTCCTTAGAGGAGGTTGAGCTTGAATTGAGCTTTGAAAGATTGAGGGATGATGCTTCCACCAGAAGGAAGAGAATCTTTCAAGAGATGGAATGTGTGATCATGCTGTGTTCAGGGCCATACGGGACGGGACGGGGAATAGGAGGAGGGACAGGAGACCTGGACAAGGGTAATCCATGGCCTGGGGAGCGAGGGGACTGGTGGGATGGGTTGACCACTGGATTCATCCAGATAAAAGAGATTAAACCAGGGGGCTCCATGCTTCCTGGTTCACTAATGAAGGGGAGGGAGCACATCTCCCCAGCCACTGAGCAGAGCTTCCCTGTGATGCGCTGGCCAGAGCCCAGCCGTGACGGGGGAGTCTGCCACCATCATGGGGGCCTCAGCACCTCCCGAAGTCGAGTCCACAGGACACTTCAGGCCACGCCTCTGGGGCTGCTGGGCCCCTTGGCTGCCCCTGTTCCTCCAGGAACACAACCTGTGGGTTTGTTTCCTTTGGATTTCTGTGTGTCCTGAACAGGTTTGTTTTTTGTTTTTTAAAGAAGATGTTGGGGGTAGGAGTTTATTAATTTATTTATTTTTGCTGTGTTGGGTCTTCATTTCTGTGCGAGGGCTTTCTCTAGTTGTGGCAAGCGGGGGCCACTCTTCGTCGCGGTGCGTGGGCCTCTCACTATCGCGGCCTCTCTTGTTGCGGAGCACAGTCCTGCACAGGTTTTGGTGTTGCCGCAGGACGTTCAGTCTTTGGTAAAGAATGTTGGCTTTGATTATGAGAAAATCTTCATCTTCTAGAGTCTCCTGGGAAGAATATCTTTATTCGGTTTATCCCTTAGCATTTGGTTTTGATTGGCAATACCTTTTATATAGTCTGCACCTGCAGGCAGTGTATATTTGTCATAAATACTAAAAATAAAGCCATGGAAACCTAAGATAGATAGGCAGTATACCAACTTCATTTTAAAGGGTTATTGCTAAAATTCTGAAATAAGACTCATCTTCTTTCTCTGATTTCTATACATAATCTTTTCCAAAGGAAAGAAGGAATCTCATCTGTCTCTTTCTGTTGTTTCCCCAGAAGGTGAACGGGCTTTGCCTTCGATACCAAAGTAAGTACTGCTTTGTGTGTCTTGTGACTCCTGTGCATTAGAAACTGGGAGGAACTCACTGTGCTTTATTATCCATTTGCCTGAGTCATCAAATTTCTACGTATATGATTAGGGAACTCGAAAACAGATGTTTCCAGAAAGAAATCAAATCAATTTTAAATCATGTAGTTAGGTTTAATCAAAAGTGTACAATGAATTTTCCCTTTAAGTTCAGCAGGGAGCTCGAGAATAGCAGTGAGATCGTATGAGGGAGGTCTGTTGTCAAACAGTCACTTTATAGTCAGTGACAATATTTATAAGAACCTGAGAATAGATACCATTCTGGCTATTTTACAAGTGAGAAAATTAAAGATATGTAATTTATGTTAATTTTTAAATTTGTTTATGTCATGAATTTCATAGTAGATGTTTCAATCTGTACAAGGAAAAGAATGCCAAAGCTTCTCTGTTCTCAGCCATTGTGCTAGGAATTGGGGACCAAATGAAAGTTACAATCTAGACATTCAGATATACAGGTAAATAAACAATTACAGCTGCGTGCTGAGCACTCAGAGAGAGATTTGAAGAGAATCCAAGGCACCTGCAGAGAATACAGCACCTGAGAGGCCACTGCATATAGGGACAGAGAGGGTGGAACCTGGGCGTCACCTCTGTTCTGTCACTCTCTCTCCTCTATCACCGGTCTGCCGCCAATTCCTTCCTTTCTGCTTCCTAACTATCAGATCCATCCACTTGACATTCCCACCATCCCTCCCCGGTTCTTAGCTGTTATCACCTGTCTGGGCTCCTCCAGTAGACTCCTGTGTCGAGGTCCCTAAGACTGCCCCATTCAGTGATTCTCTAGAAAGAACTCCCAGGACTCAGCATGTAACCGTACTCTCAGCTGTGATGTATGGCTGCCAGGGAACGCAGAGCAAAACTGGCCAGGCCGAGAGCAGTGGCATGAAGTCCCGAGGGAGCCAGGGGCAGGCTCCCAAGAGCCCCCTCTCAGGGACTCAGGTAGGGCGCACCTGATCCTCGGGAATGAGGTGTGATGCCGTGGAGTGTTGTCTACCAGGGAAGCTGGTTAGAGACTCGGTGCCCCAGCTTTTATGGGGGCCTGGTCACGTATGCACACTTTGCTTGGCGTGTACCCAAATTGCAGACTCCCAGAAGGAAGGCAAGAGTTCAGCACGAACCATATTACTTGTACAAACAGTGTAAGGATAGTGAACCACACTTACTAGTCAGGGGTTGGTGGGAGACCTCCTCAACACCAGCCAAGGACCCACCTCAAAGGACAGCAGTCTCAGGTCTTCTGGGTTCCCATTTTCCTGCACACCTCCTACCCATCTTCGCCTGTCCCGTGTTGCCTACCGTCCCATCCATTCTCTACAACAGCAGAAGGGACTTTTCCTCTCGAACCCCTCGCGTGACCGCTGCTGCTCTTAGATTCAGGCCCACATCCTTCAGCCAGCCGGCGGGAGGCTGCACGACGGTCCCTGCCGGCTCCTCCGGCCTCACCTCCCGTTCCTCGTGCTCACTCTTCGTTCACGTTGAACTGCCTTCAGTTCCTGGAGTCCTTCCTTCCCTCTGGCCTTGTCCCCAGCAGGGGCCTGCTCAAATTTTATCCTGCATCCCTGCCTCTGGAAACCTCCCACCACCCCAGTCCCAGGAGCAGCCCTGTGTGTCTTCCTGTAACTTATCTCACATTAAACAGTTACCTCTCTGCTGCTCACACCCTGTGGCCTCGTTGACGGCCAGGGTCACGTGACGTGGTAGACCCGACACTGGGCCGTATCTGGCACACAGGAGGCACACAGTAGCTGGGCAGGTGAGTGGAGGGATGGGCGACACCAGCTTTCTCTTAGCTTTTAGGCCTTGTGTTTCACAAACTCAACAATATTTAATAGATATTTGTTAATGTCCCATATCAGGCAAGGAACTAATGCTCAGAGTATCTTCAATTGTGGAAAGTCTTAAGAGATGACTTTGAGGATCAAAACACACTGGAATCATAAACACAGATAAAAAAGTCAGGAAGAAGGGAGTCGGTTAGAAGTGCTAACAAATCCTAGAAAAACTGAACAAATAAAGCAAACTTTAAAAGAGCAGAATTTCCACAAATCATAGAGCAGCAGACCTGTTACTGCCACTGATCAGAGAGGTGCAGGTATCCCTGCAGTTGTAAGTTGGTTTGAAGTAGCATCCCAGCCCGCAGCCAAGGAAGACCCTGGTGTCCTATCAACAGGATACAGCGGCAGGTGATGCAACCTGCTTATTATGAATGTGTGCACCTGGGACCTCCTGGTAAATGTAGTTCAGAGATGGTGAGAATAGGTCGTGGAGCTGCAATAGAAGAGGAACTGGTGATTTGTTAGAAAACAACTTTGGTTAAACTTTTATAATAAAGATACCATTTCACATATTTAGAGAATTCCATAAAAGGAACTCAGGGCTATGGCTTTGTGCTGTAACCCTTAGTTATAGAGGTTATGCAGTTGCATATTGAATGTTTCTAGTTCTCAATGGGGATATACTATTTTAAGCTCCCGTATTACCTAATATAAATTCTATATACTAGGAAAAATTCTTATTTAGTACTTCTAGAGTAAAGGCTTATGTAGCAGGAAAAGTTTTCTTTTATAAAAAGAGCAAAGTGACTTTGACATCTAAAGACTATAGGGTTCTGGGCTTCCCTGGTGGCACAGTGGTTAAGAATCCGCTTGCCAATGCAGGTGACATGGGATGGAGCCCCGGTCCAGGAAGATCCCACATGCCGTGGAACACCTAAGCCCATGCGCCACAACTACTGAGCCTGTGCTCTAGAGCCCACGAGCCACAACTACTGAGCCCACGTGCCACAACTACCGAAGCCCACACACCTAGAGCCCGTGCTCCACAATAAAAGAAGCCACCACAATGAGAAGCCTGTGCACCGGAGCAAAGAGTAGCCCCTGCTCACCGCAACTGGAGAAAGCCGTGCACAGCAACGAAAAACCAAAGGAGCCAAAAATAAATAAATAACTAAATAGATTTAAAAATAAATAAATTAATTAAAGAAGTGCAACAAAAATATTTTAAAAAATAAAGACTCTAGGGTTCCTTTTTTCTCTGTTTTACGCTTTTCCAAAAATTTTAAACTGAGCTATACTTAGATTTTTTTAAAACGTCACTGAAACCTTTGGTCAAAATGTTATTTTACGTGGGTGTGTATGTAAAACACTAATGTTGTTGAGCCGTTTCATGAAACAAATAACCGGATGCGTTAAGTTCACCTTGTTTCAGTCTGTAAATAATAACAATATATGTCCATGTGCTGTCTGCTCTTGGACATGCTCGAAATTGAAGCAGGGCCAGTCGTGTAACAGTGTCTCACATTTGCATCTCAGTCCCAGGCATCGTTCCCTCTGTGGTATACCTTCGGCCACTCCCTTGCAGTCCAGCATCTAAATTAAAGTTAATCTAAGCCACGTACACCACATTCAGTCATGTTATAGTTCAGCGTTCCTTCACTTCTCTGTCTTAATTTCTGGTCTTTAAAACATTAAAGCAGTCTGGTGACTTTAAGGGCCTCAGGTGGTAGAATCCAGTGTTTTACAAAATCACCCCTCTAGACTGTGCAGTCTCCCTGGGAAATGGCACAGTCGTCCTGATTCTGGGCAGCTCACGGTTTGAATGAATGCTGGTGGTGTGGTCTGAAGAGCATGGCACTCACGGCTTTGCACCTCTGTTCCAGGCTGGCCAACAGCGAGAAGCAGGGCGTTCGGACCCACGCCGTCTCTGTGTCAGGTAAGAGGCCACACGGGCGTCAGGCAGAGGGGCCCACCACGGTGGTAGGAAATCGCCATGTGTTAGACGTCTGCTCATTTTTATTAGGATTACTTCTTTCTAGAATAGCTTACAAAAATTAAACATTAAAATTATTAATAATTTTTAAAATTTGCATAATTTTACCATCATGAAATAGGTTTAAATATAGCTCACTGATTTTTTTGAATATGAGACATACGTGTATAATACTAGATTACTCACAGGGTTGTATAGAATTCCAAGTTATTTTTCAGTTTTAATTCCATGTTAATTATATTTAGAGGGAAATTTTTTACTTTTGAAACTGCAATTATAACTTATCTTTGTAATGCAGCAGAAATTAACATAATATACTTTGTATATTTATTATTTTTTGAAGTTCAGGAAATGTGAAACTTTTTTAAACAGCTTTTGTCTTTAGCAATTAACATAAAACAGTGTTTGAACATTGCTTTTTTAAAAATATAGTTAAGATGTTGGCATAGCATTATCTTAACTATTTGCTGGTGTGGTGCTTTCCTTGGTATGTTTTCAAAATACATGTGCCTTTTTTCCCCATTTAAAAATGTGAAAAATAGAGGAAAGGTGGGGAAAAAGCAAAAAGCATCTTCTGTGGACCCAGGTGTGCTATCTTAAAATATTGATACATATACTATACGTGTATATTTATACATGTATGCGTATACATGTATATCCATACACACATATATGTTCTTATGTGTGTCACATTTCTAAAATATAGCTTCCTAAAACTCTAGTATCTGACAATCTGACTTAGAAGAAATCTAACTCCTGTTAGTTTAATTTACCTTGAGTTAATTTTTACCTAAAATTTAGTTTTGTGCTTTTGCCTCGCTGATGACTGAATTATTTTCTAGTGTTCCAGTGTACAAATAGAATTGCTTATTTTTTTTTCATTGTCCACAAACTTCTCGCAGCCCCCTTCTCAAGAAATATCTGTGCTCGTATCCATATGCTTAGCAAAGATGCTCTAGTGATGAACCATGTGGGGCAGGTGTGTGTGGGCCGGAGCACTGCAGCTCAGGAAACTGATCCCTTCCTGATGGAGGAGAGTGGTGTTAAGGCTGGAGCTGGTACTGCTGGGCAGTGCCAGATGCCCGGCGGGCTGCAGGGTTGCTGGCACGCACACCGCCTCCACTGGGCTCTCTGAACCCCCGCGGTGACGCGGGGCCGCTAAGCGCGCTCATGTCCCGTCTGTGGCGGAGCAGGAGGTGGAGCAGGCAGAGAGCAGGCCCTCTGGCGGGGCGAGAGGGGCCACCCCATGCCAGAGCGGCGAGGTGGTGAAGGACCCTGTCAGTCGCTGGGCATCAAAGGCTGTTCTGTGGCGTGTTCCATGGAAGAGGCGAGATTGAGCCAGCTTTGAGCAATTCATAAGCGCTCTGGCCCTCTCCTTGCCATACGGGAAGCAGACTTGGGAGTGAGGCCCGGGAGGCACTGGTGGCCCTCACCACCGTGGCTGCCGCACGCGTGCTTCACAGCTGCTCCGCGTGATGCAGAGCTGACGCGCCCTGTTGGGCGCATCGTGACTCCAGCTAGTGATGAAACACAGCAGGCCTCGCAGAAGCTTCAGGTCTTGTTCCTTCCATTTCCTGGCGTCCTCAGAGGAGGTTTTTCAGAGCTGCTCCTCACAGCACCTGCCGGTTTCACCTCTCCCGGCCAACCCCTCCTTTCTGAGTCCGCCTTCCTTGCTTCTCCCTGGTTATCCCTTGGCTGGAAGTTTATGCTTCTGCCCCTTCTCCACAGTAGCTGCCTGATGGCTACCACCTTTACTGAATTTAAATAGGCACTTCCCTGGGCAGGAGCCCCAGGAATGACTCACAGTCCGTCAGAGAAGTTTCGGCCCCTCAGCTCAGCCCCCAGAGGCCTCCCGTGGTCTGTGCACAGCCTGCCTTGCCATCCCTCCCCCACATTGCTCTTCAGCCAAACAAAGTCGGGCGTCCAGCCCTCCGCCCTGCCTCCTTCCCTCTGTCCTTCTGCTTGAGCTGCTCCACCGTCCAGCACGTCCTTTCCATTGTCACTTGTCAAGGTCTTCCGTTCTTTAGAGTCAGTGATGCTGTTTGACACGTGACCACCGCTTTGGCGGTTCACCGAGACAGGCCAGGAGGATCTCTCAGCGTCTTGTGGCTATTCAGTGACGGGCCTGACTTCTTAGATTCCTGTTGACCCTTCGTCAGCCCGCCTGTGGCTTGCTCTCTTTTGTGGAAGTGGACTCACAGTGTGCTTTATTTGTGTCTTCCACAAAGACTAGAGAAGAACATCTCAGCAGCCTGGCCAGCCAGGAGCTGTGTCTTGCACGTCGCCCATAAGTTATCAAGCTGACACCAAGAAAGCCGGTACTGTTGCTAAACCCCGGGGTTTTTCCTTACCTAGCAGCCTGGAAACCCGGCACCACGTGGGTGTGGCGCTGATACTGAGGGGAGACCACCCGCCCCCCACCCTGGACCCTGCAGAGCGCCCCATCTGTCCCCCACCGCAAGCTGATCTGTCTCCAGGCTGGTGGGCGGTGGCTGAGGCTCAGTCTGTGTGCCGGCCGTGACGACTTGTTTTTCTGTCAGGGTCCATCTCGTTTGGCCCCAGCAAACCTTGCAAGGTGGATACTACTCCAGTTTTACGTTTCCTGTTTTACGGTAATTCCGTCCACAGATATATCTGAGTCCCTGCTGCGTGCCAGGCACTGTTCCAGATGCTGGGGTGCGATAGTGAACAAAGCCAGGCCCTCCCCTTGTGGAGCTGGCGTTCTGTGGAGGAGACAGACAGACGCTGAGTTAAAATAAAGCAGGCACATGGAGAGCGAGGGATGGGACTGTTTAAAGCTGGGGTGAAGAAGAGTCTCTCTGAGCAGGTGACTGAACGCACACAGTGCGCGACAGCGAGCGCTGAAGCAGGGACTTGGCAAGCCCAGTGGCAGTCAGAGTGGCAGACAGCAGGGCAGGCGAGGTCACACACAGCTAAGAGGGGACAGGTCTGTATTAGGTTCTCAGCGTGCTGTGCACAGCGTTAGGTATTATCTCGTTAATCCCTACGACGATCTCACGAGGTCTTTGTCGTCTCCCCATTTCACAGACAGGAGGAAAGAAATTCAGAGAGGTGAACACACGTGTTCAGTGTCACACAACTTGAAAATGATGGAGCTAGGATTGAACTCAGGTCATTATTGTCCTCTAGGCTATATTGCCTTTCAATAACAATGTAAGGAAGGTTACCCCAGGTACAGATGAAGAATCACTTCGGAAGATGGAGAAAGTGGGACTGTCTGATTCCCCTATTTACATTCATAACTGAAAAGTTCTTACCTGATCTTCAAGGCTGGCTTCAGATGCCACCACCTCCTAGAAGCCTTCCCTGGCTACTCCAGGACTCTTCTTCCTCGGAGTTCTCTAGCCCACCATATGTCTCACTATTGTGGATAGTCTTTGAATAGATGTAATGATTTTAGAAACCTTCTTGTCCACTAGACCCTGACCCCATCATGGGCAAAGACGTGTTTTATTTGTCGTTTATTGTCTGGGACATAGTGCTTAGTGATTGTCTTTAAATGAATCGGATGCCCGAGCAAGGTACGGAGAGGTGCTGGGGCTTGGAGGAATGCACTCCACGCACGGAAACAGGAGGAGGAAAGGCAGGGACCACCCCAGAGCGAGCAGTGACCTTGAGAGGTGCTGGACTCTCAGACACTTGCTGTGAGCTGGTCACTGTGAACTGTCCTGGACGCACTCCTAGGTGGTTTTGGGTAAGGGGCATGGAGGCCAGCAAGCAGGAAGAATGGGGGTCTAGATGCCTTCAGACAGTTCTCAGCTTGTGATGACGGGGTACCAGGCCCTCCTTCCAATCTCATTGTAGGAGGAAATGTAGTTATCAGATCATCTCCAGTAGGGGCACAGTTACAGTTGATGTTGAATACATGCAGAGTTTATCTCTGAAATCTAGACAAAGTTTCTCTATAAAAATAAGGTTAACAGATTTACAAAAATATCTAGCAGAATAGTGCATTTCCTTGGGCACATTTCTCTGAGGGCCTAGAGTAATTTTTTTTAGCCTAAGTGTAAGTTTTTAGGAAACGTGTAAGCACACGTTCTGGAGCTCAATTAGAACTGTAGTGGAGAGGCCATTGCTTGTACTACAGACAAGGGGTCTGTAAGTGGTCAGAGAGAGGGGTGCCAGGATCGGGGCAAGCGGGGGAGCCGTGCTTGAGCCACGTTCGTGTGGGTGAAGATACCCCAGGAATATAGGTATTTCTGAGGAAAATCAATGAGTAAAGCTGAATTTTAAATATTTCAAAGGTATAAACTTTGGTTTTTGTTTGTTTGGTTTTTGTGTTTCAGGGTCCTGTTTTGGTTTTTAATAACCAGGCCCTTAATCAAGCAGTAGGGCCTTAAGTGTAACAGAAACACAGGTGACGCATGCCGGCCACTGCGCTGCGCACGTGGCTCCTGTCACACGTCTGGGTTGTAGTCGTGGGACGGAGATCGGAAGACGCTTTTCTCTCGTGTGTGTGTGTCATGACAGCCAGCGCAATGAGCTCTTTCTCTCGTTGGCAGTGTTTGGTTTGGCTGTGTCTGCTGAGCCCTTCGTTGATGATCAAACGCACCACTTTGTGGTGATACTTTTTCAGTATTTATTATAAATTAAAACTTTTTTCTTTTACTCTATAACAGATTCTTCTGGTTTAGTTAATCATGCAACATCATTCCAGTTGTTTAAGATTACCTTTAGGTTTCTCAAGTTAGTGACTAAAAATTGTTCTAAACGAAAATAAACTTAGCAAAATAAATGTGACTTGCGTTAAGCTGCTTCATTACAAATTCTAAAGCAGTTACTTTAATTTTTTTTTTGAGATTGAAGTTTCATGTTTTATTTGTTGAAAAGAAACAGATCATGTCAGCTAATCAGCTTCAACATACATAAATGCAATTCCCAAGCCTCTGAAGTGCAGGGTTTAAAGAAGAGATGACAAGACCAACTCATTCACAAGTACTGAGGGAGGTTCCTTGAATGTCTGGGTAAAGTTGGGTTCTACTGAGTGCAGGCTGACCACCCAAGTGGCCCCACTCTGGGGGCTTACCGGCCCATTTAGGATGGGTCCAATAGACTGATTTTGGAATATTTTACTCTAAGAGTCAGGATAGTTTAATTGCATTTGTTTAAGCATTCTGTTTGTACAGTGAAAATGGGAAGTAACTCTTTTTAGGGAAAACTGTGCATTTCTATTATCAAGCAGTTTCTTTATATATGCAAAAGTAGTTTGTAAACTGTAAAGTTCTATAAAATATAAAGTGGTATATGTATAGTCCATAATAATTATTTGCATTTTTCCCCCTTTTTTTCTCACAGTCTCTGAAACACTAGGTCTGTTATTCATTCATTGCTCTGCCACTGCTTTGTAAATATAAGTACTGATAGTTATTTACATGTGAATGAGGCTCAGAGATCATGCCAGGCACGTTCACAAGCACTGTCTTGTTTGAACCTCGGGACAGTCTTCCTCACGTTTCCACTTTATAGATGGGCTGAGGTGACGAGGCCTGGCTCACGTAGCTAGCAGTGGCCGAGAGCCTGATGGAAACCCAGATCTGGGCTCCAAACCCATCGCCTTTCCATTAGACCACACTGAGTCATTGGAAAGCTTGAGATGTTCGTGTGTAGAAGGGAGGAGTAGTTTTGGCAGAGTCTGAGTCTGATTTCAGGGTAGTTTTCTCCCATTTATCAGGAATAGCATAGTCCTGACTCATTTCTGACTGTTCTGTTGGAATCCGCAAGTCTGCCTTGTATTGAAGTTCGAAAGAGTTTCTCTTGTCTGGTTTACATCCTAGTTTCACTTTTGATAACGCTGATTTAGAAGCTAGTCTCTGTCTGCGCTGAAAGCTTGATTTAAACGAAAGCTTTTAGAGATTTTTTTTAAGTGCCCTAATAGAGTATTGTCGCCTAGTACATGTGAAGTTAATTTTTGTAAATTATATGCTTTATGAAATGATTTAATCAACTTAATGCTGCTGGTGATTTTTACGTGCACCGAGTCGTACGTATTGGGGGTTTGACATGTTCATAGTACCTGGCTTACTGGAAATTCTTTTAATTCCATCAGCCACGACTAGCGTTCTGTAGTCAGTCTGGCGTTAGGAGAGACGTTCAGCCGTCTCTGACCGGGTAGGGGCAGGGCGGTTGATCGTGTTGCACGTGAACAAGGAAGTGATCATGAAAATACACCATCACCACCACCCCACCACCACGCCCGCCGTGCTACTTCCTTCATCCTAGCCCCCCTTCTCGCACCGTTGTCACAGCATCTGAACTCTCTTTGCCTCTTTGGAGATTTGAGGGTGCTCCTTGATGATGTCCCTCACCTCTCTGGCTTCTAAGGGAGTTGAGAAGAATACTCTGGAGTCACATGGGTGCTGAAGCATCTACGTCATGTGTTGTAGAATAACACCCAAGAAGGACCCGGAGCCAGATGGCTTCCTGTTCCTCACCCTGGAATTGGACTGAACCTCTCAGCTGCAGGCCTGGAGACAGGCAGACACTTGTAGCACCCCCGGGGGCAGTAGCCTGAGACACTTGCAGATGAAAAAGAGCCCGAGTGAGATCGGAGCAGTCATGAGCACAACAGAAATTTAAAGAGGATATTTACTTCGGGAAACTCTTTCCAGGCCACATGGATCCGTCCTCTTAGTCCTGTGAACTTGGCGTCCAGACTAGAGCGTGACCACCCCCTCCTAATAGCCTCCGCATAGCAAGGGGCAGCGCGGCGCTTCCCTCACTAGAGCACTTTGAGCAAGGGTGCGTTTTTGTCTGTATGAAAGTGTGCTTCACGATGGCCAGTGTTTGGGTTTATTTAGCTGGTGAACCATCTTATCCTCTTGCTAAGCTTATTAACACATTAATAAATAAACTTTAATAATCTTCCTAAAACTTATTACTACAAGAAGCCCAAGTATCATCTTGTTAAACATAAAAACAGGTATTGCTAACATCTGAAGACCCAGCTTTCTTTTTTCCCCCTTCACAGAGAAAAATTTTAAAGGAAGGCTTGAAACTTTTAAAATATAAATTCTGGAATTTGACCTCACGGGTTTCTAGTAGCATGTCATGGCTTCATCATACTGTGGAATTTGTTAAAATCGAACTGCATGAGTCAAGATAAAATACATTTGATATTTTTCCAAGCAAGAGGCCATGTGAATGGGTGGATATCGTCATGCTTTTGAATTCTTAGCTTTTTAACTCTTCGTCATGGGAAGCTCCAGACGCACACAGAAGCAGAGAGAGTAGATTGGGTAGCGCTCTTCCAGGCTCATCACCCAGGTTCAGCAGCTGAAAACCAGCCACACCTCACCTCTGTCCCCAGCCACACAGACACACACTCCCCACAGATGGTCTCGAGCGCCTTGAAGGCATATTCCTCTGTAAATATTTCTAAAAGATAAAGACGTTTTAAAAACAACATTACTACACTGTAAGAACGTTCACAGTAGTTCCTTAATACCAGCTGTCCGGTCAGTGCTCGGATTCCCTGGTTAAGGCATTTTCACACTTGGTGTCGTCCAGTCTGGGGTCAGACAAGCAGGGCTGGGTGAACTTGGCTGTGTCTCCTGTCTCCTCCTGTCTCTGTGCACTGCCGCCCCCCTTCTTTTTTTCTTGATCGCAGTTTATCTGTTGAGGAAATCGTGTCCTGTACGCTGTGCCCCACACTTGGCCTGGCCAAGTGCCGCTCCGTGATGCTGTGTTGAGCGGGTCCCCCTCCAGCCCCTGTATTCCTGACTTACCTACAGCCTGGTCGTTAGGATTGAGAGGAGTTTGGTCGCATTCGGACTCAAAGATTTTGTTTTTACGAGGCCACGTATAGGTGCTGTGTAACATCTGGCTGCTGTCTCTGTGACGTTAAGCCGATCCATAGGTTCAGAGAGTCTGTGTTTCACCTCGTGGCTTTGGCAGCTACTGATGTTTGTGCAGGAATTTCATTCGGGGCCACAGCATGGCCACGAGTGCATTCATGTCATCTTCGTTTACTTCGCTATTATACTTCTTTTTTTTTTTTTTTTGGCTGTGTTGGGTCTTCGTTGCTGCGTGGGCTTTCTCTAGTTGCGGCGAGCAGGGGCTACTCTTCGTTGCGGTGCGCGGGCTTCTCGTTGTGGTGGCTTCTCTTGTTGCAGAGCACGGGCTCTAGGCGCGCGGGCTTCCGTAGTTGTGGCTTGTGGGCTCAGTAGTTGTGGCTCGCAGGCTCCAGAGCACAGGCCCGGTAGTTGTGGTGCACAGGCTTAGTTGCTCCACGGCATGTGGGATCTTCCCAGACCAGGGCTCGAACCCGTGTCCCCTGCATTGCTGGGTGGATTCTTCACCACTGCGCCACCAGGGAAGCCCCGCTGTTACACTTCTAAAGACAGCCTCCACTCATCAGCTGTTCGGTTGCCCTGAGAAATGGGTGACTGAGAAGTACGTTTGCCATGCCCTCCCCCTCCCTCTGTCCCCGCCAGACCTCCCTGCTGCTCCTTGGCCAGTGCCCCAGGCTCACCTCTGCTCTGGAAAGCTTTTAGCAAACGACTCCTTCCATATTTAGAGGTGCAGCCCTACAGGAAAGCACTCCCTGTCCTGCGTCTGCTCTGAGTTTTTTCTCCATGGCACTTACATGTTGATGTACCACACGGTTTATTCACTTAATCATCTTTTCCCCAACCCAGAATGTAAGCTCAACAAGGAAAGAATGGGTGGGGGGGCTGTTTCAGTGCTGTAGCCCCAGCACGTACACAGTGTGCTGTTAGCTCATGGTAGGTGTTTACAAACATAATTAAAGTAGTCATCTTGGATAAAATAAAGGAAGGGTCCTAACACTTTTTTTAATGGTGTGGATAATATTCTTGTTATTACTCAAAAAAAGTTATGCTATATTTTTTTTAAAGTATTTGCTTTTCAAGTTAATATGAAGAATAGTCATTACCTTAGTTTAGAAATAAGATAAAAAATTGAAAGGTAGGAATAGCTTTGCGCTTCTGGAGCGGTTGTCCTGTGCCAGCTGCACTGGGAGTTCATGGAATCCTCTCTGCATCTCTTTACTTGAGGAAGCTTCTGTTACTGCCTCATTTTACAAATAGGAAAACAGAAACAGAAGTTGGGTAACTTTTCTAATGTTATGGGGTGAGTAGTGGAGCCAGAATCTGAATCCAAATAGAGATTTTTGTATATTTTATTTTTCCATAATTTCACACATAGAGGATGGTTGTAAGAATAGTAAAGTGAAGTCTCATATGTTCTTTACTCAAATTCACTATGTCTCTATTTTGGCCCACTTGCTTTCTCCTTCCTTCTACTTTTTTTTTTTCTTTTTTAAAATTGAAGTATAGTAGATTTACAATATTGTGTTAGTTTCGGGTGTAAAACAAAGTGATTCAGGGTTTTTTTTGCAGATTATTTTCCATTATAGGTTATTACAAAATAGCGAGTATAATTGCTGTGCTATACAGTAGGTCCTTGTGGCTTATCTATTTTATATGTAGCAGTGTGTATCTGGGCATCCTGTACTCCGAACTTATCTCCCCACATCGCCCTTTGATAATCATAAGTTTGTTTTCTGTGTCTGAGTCTATTTGTTTTGTAAGTAGATTCATTTGTATTATTTTTTAGATCCCACATATAAGTGATATCATACAATATTTGTTTTTCTCTGTCTGACTTGCTTCGTGTAGTATGATAATCTCTAGGTCCATCCATGGTGCCGCAAATGGCATTATTTCATTCTTTTTTATGGTTGAGTAATATTCCATTGTATATATATGTACCACATCTTCTTTATCCATTTCTCTGTCGATGGACATTTAGGTTGATTCCATGTCTTGGCTATTGTAAATAGTGCTGCTATGAACACTGGGGTGCGTGTCTCTTTTCGAATTAGAGTTTTCTCCAGATATATGCCCAGGAGTGGGATTGCTGGATCATATGGTTGTTCTGTATTTTATTTTTTTAAGGAATCTCCACACTGTTCTCCATAGTGGCTGTATCAGTTTACATTCCCACCAGCAGTGTAGGGGGAGGGTTCCTTTTTCTCCACACCTTCTCCAGCGTTTAGTATTTATAGACTTTTTGGTGATGGCCATTCTAGCCAGCGTGAGGTAATATACCTCACTGTAGTTTTGATTTGCATTTCTCTAGTAATTGGCAATGTTGAGCATCTTTTCATGTGCCTGTTGGCCATTTGTGTGTCGTCGTCTTTTTTTTTTTTTT
>NW_020172779.1:20801836-20835186 GCF_003031525.2 Neophocaena asiaeorientalis asiaeorientalis | reverse complement strand
TCAGTAGTTGTGGCTCGCAGGCTCCAGAGCACAGGCCCGGTAGTTGTGGCGCACAGGCTTAGTTGCTCCACGGCATGTGGGATCTTCCCAGACCAGGGCTCGAACCCGTGTCCCCTGCATTGCTGGGTGGATTCTTCACCACTGCGCCACCAGGGAAGCCCCGCTGTTACACTTCTAAAGACAGCCTCCACTCATCAGCTGTTCGGTTGCCCTGAGAAATGGGTGACTGAGAAGTACGTTTGCCATGCCCTCCCCCTTGTTGTGGCTTGTGGGCTCAGTAGTTGTGGCTCGCAGGCTCCAGAGCACAGGCCCGGTAGTTGTGGTGCACAGGCTTAGTTGCTCCACGGCATGTGGGATCTTCCCAGACCAGGGCTCGAACCCGTGTCCCCTGCATTGCCGGGTGGATTCTTCACCACTGCGCCACCAGGGAAGCCCTGCTGTTACACTTCTAAAGACAGCCTCCACTCATCAGCTGTTTGGTTGCCCTGAGAAATGGGTGACTGAGAAGTACGTTTGCCATGCCCTCCCCCTCCCTCTGTCCCCGCCAGACCTCCCTGCTGCTCCTTGGCCAGTGCCCCAGGCTCACCTCTGCTCTGGAAAGCTTTTAGCAAACGACTCCTTCCATATTTAGAGGTGCAGCCCTACAGGAAAGCACTCCCTGTCCTGCGTCTGCTCTGAGTTTTTTCTCCATGGCACTTACATGTTGATGTACCACACGGTTTATTCACTTAATCATCTTTTCCCCAACCCAGAATGTAAGCTCAACAAGGAAAGAATGGGTGGGGGGGCTGTTTCAGTGCTGTAGCCCCAGCACGTACACAGTGTGCTGTTAGCTCATGGTAGGTGTTTACAAACATAATTAAAGTAGTCATCTTGGATAAAATAAAGGAAGGGTCCTAACACTTTTTTTAATGGTGTGGATAATATTCTTGTTATTACTCAAAAAAAGTTATGCTATATTTTTTTTAAAGTATTTGCTTTTCAAGTTAATATGAAGAATAGTCATTACCTTAGTTTAGAAATAAGATAAAAAATTGAAAGGTAGGAATAGCTTTGCGCTTCTGGAGCGGTTGTCCTGTGCCAGCTGCACTGGGAGTTCATGGAATCCTCTCTGCATCTCTTTACTTGAGGAAGCTTCTGTTACTGCCTCATTTTACAAATAGGAAAACAGAAACAGAAGTTGGGTAACTTTTCTAATGTTATGGGGTGAGTAGTGGAGCCAGAATCTGAATCCAAATAGAGATTTTTGTATATTTTATTTTTCCATAATTTCACACATAGAGGATGGTTGTAAGAATAGTAAAGTGAAGTCTCATATGTTCTTTACTCAAATTCACTATGTCTCTATTTTGGCCCACTTGCTTTCTCCTTCCTTCTACTTTTTTTTTTTCTTTTTTAAAATTGAAGTATAGTAGATTTACAATATTGTGTTAGTTTCGGGTGTAAAACAAAGTGATTCAGGGTTTTTTTTGCAGATTATTTTCCATTATAGGTTATTACAAAATAGCGAGTATAATTGCTGTGCTATACAGTAGGTCCTTGTGGCTTATCTATTTTATATGTAGCAGTGTGTATCTGGGCATCCTGTACTCCGAACTTATCTCCCCACATCGCCCTTTGATAATCATAAGTTTGTTTTCTGTGTCTGAGTCTATTTGTTTTGTAAGTAGATTCATTTGTATTATTTTTTAGATCCCACATATAAGTGATATCATACAATATTTGTTTTTCTCTGTCTGACTTGCTTCGTGTAGTATGATAATCTCTAGGTCCATCCATGGTGCCGCAAATGGCATTATTTCATTCTTTTTTATGGTTGAGTAATATTCCATTGTATATATATGTACCACATCTTCTTTATCCATTTCTCTGTCGATGGACATTTAGGTTGATTCCATGTCTTGGCTATTGTAAATAGTGCTGCTATGAACACTGGGGTGCGTGTCTCTTTTCGAATTAGAGTTTTCTCCAGATATATGCCCAGGAGTGGGATTGCTGGATCATATGGTTGTTCTGTATTTTATTTTTTTAAGGAATCTCCACACTGTTCTCCATAGTGGCTGTATCAGTTTACATTCCCACCAGCAGTGTAGGGGGAGGGTTCCTTTTTCTCCACACCTTCTCCAGCGTTTAGTATTTATAGACTTTTTGGTGATGGCCATTCTAGCCAGCGTGAGGTAATATACCTCACTGTAGTTTTGATTTGCATTTCTCTAGTAATTGGCAATGTTGAGCATCTTTTCATGTGCCTGTTGGCCATTTGTGTGTCGTCGTCTTTTTTTTTTTTTTTGAAACATTTGAAAGCAAGTTGCAGACATGGTATGCCCCTTTACTTATAAATGTTTCAGTGTGCATTTCCTAAGACCAAAGGCATCCTCTTACACAGTCACAGTGTCTTTACCAAAACCAGGGAATTTGACTCTGATAGAATGCTCTTATCTTATCCACAGTCCGTGTTCTTGTTTCATCTCAATGACCCCTATAGCTGTTGCCCCTCCACCCCATCCGGAATTCCATCCCGCCTGGCACAGGGCACTGTTTTCGTGTTCTTAACCGATAAAACACAGGGAGCTGCCCTCTGGAGTCATCACACAGGAAATTGAGTGTGTGCTAAGGGGGGAAGATGGAACAGTGCACATTGTTGGGATAACAGCACTCCCCGTGGGAGCGTGACCACGTTGTCTGTTTCAGTTCTTCTCATTTCTGTTCCTAACTGACGGCCGTAAGTTGTTGCCGTCTTCATCCTGACCCTGCTCTCCCTGGGCCCACACCTGGAATCCTTACCTTTCTTGATGGGACCCTGTGGATCTGCAGTTAAGTTGTGCATGCCCACTGCATCTTTTCTGTCACATGGTGTCACCGCTGCATTTTAAAGGGCTGTACGTCCCTTGTTTTGACTCTAGTTTGACTTGTCTGCTCTTGCCCTTAGCGTACCGCAGTTGTTTCTTCTCTGTTCTACTGTCCTGGGTGCTTGTTCATCCAGCAAGTGCCTCATACAGAGAGAGTTGACTTTCAAGTGAGTTTGCAGCACATGAATGAGAGTGAATGAACAAAGGATGCTGGTAGGCGGGGGAGGGGCTTTGCAACCTATGTATTCAGATGTCCTTATGTTTTTTATGTTAAGGCAGTTTATTTAAGGTGTACACTTAAGGTCTGTGTCTTTGCTGATGATTTGGGGGAAGGTGCTTATAAAGCTCTTTCACAAATCAGGATCTGCTAGTTTTCTGCGATTTTTTTCTTTGTGGTTGAATGTTAGATGTTCACAAGAATCTTGAATTATTTATTGGTCTTTGTTGTTTGTCTCATTTCATTTTGTTTCAGTTTTGTTATTTGTAAAGGTATCTGTACTTTTACTTGGCTGGCTTTGTAAAGGCTTAGCTGGCTGACTCTCTTTATGTCTTGCTAAAACTTTCTGTGTCTAGTGCTAATCTTTCCTAAGCGGGAAAATTGCATTTTAAAATATTAATATGTTTCTTAAAACTCAGTTATATTAAGAAATCAAGTGTGCCAGTAGTCACATAAAAGCATTGCAATTTTGTATCTGTTTTTATTGATATGCCTTAAAATATAAGTTTGCTCTTGTATTAAAATGTGTTTGTTTTTCTCTTTCCTCCTCCTGCCTCTTTATAAAGGAGTCAGTCACTGCCAACATAAAGTTAAGAAAGCTAGGCGCTTTCTCCCTTTGGTCTTCTGTTCCCACGAACCTCCTTCTGCGGGTACTGCACTCATCTTTGCACAGACTCTTACTAACCACAGCGCCCCAGGCAGCAGCCTAACCAGATGCTTGTAGATTACCCTGAGCGGGAGTGCTGTCCACTGCTGGCAGCGGTGCTGTGGGCCGCTCTCCTCGTGGAAGACTGTTGCCCGTTTGCTGGTTTTTAAATGCGTGACAGGGCTAGAAGTCGCTTCCTGGCTTCCCCTGTGGGATCTTAGGGTTTTACCAAAGGGGCCGGCAGGTACCTTTGCCTCGTGGGTTTCCTGACCTGGCATGAGATTAATGGGAGAAGGATGGTCCAAGTGAGCCCCAGGGGTCTGCCTTTCCTGCCTCGGGGGCAGATACTCAGG
The DNA here is from genome assembly GCF_003031525.2 of Neophocaena asiaeorientalis asiaeorientalis. NCBI lineage: Eukaryota > Metazoa > Chordata > Mammalia > Artiodactyla > Phocoenidae > Neophocaena > Neophocaena asiaeorientalis. The sequence goes on along the minus strand of NW_020172779.1, from coordinate 20,831,121 downwards.
GTGCTGCAGAGCAGAGGCCAAGGGGGGGGGAGTTTTCTAGCAAAGGGAAGATTATCTGTAACAATTGGAAGAGTCACTTCTACAAACACTGTATAAATGTAAGTGGAAGCTCGCCAGCAGAGCCTCAGGTGCTGTACTCCTTGAGCTTCTTTGGAGAGGCTGGAATCCTGGGGAGGCTTGCTGAGGGCTGTTCCCTGCTTATTGTGTGGGGTACACATCAGTGACCCATAGTTTTCATATCCAAGAGGATACAAATTCCTTTCGAGGCAAGTAGAGTCATTTTTTAACGTTTAACTGTGAGGAGCAATCCAATCAGTTTTGCTTAATGCGGCAGAAACGCACTTAAACTGCTATTTACTTGGGGTGACGTGTAGACCGCTGAAAACTCGCATTAATGCCCTTAAGTAAACATGCTAACTCCTATGATCTTCTTTTATCTTTTGAATTAGACTGGGGGGGTAATTTTTGTGTTTTCCTTACACTTTGATTTGCTTGTCATCCCGGATCTGCAGATGAAATTAGTGGGGACGGTAATATTTATTTTCATGTTTGTGTTACTAATATAATTATTTATGGATATAAATATCATTCAGTATTTAATGAAAGGCAAAATGTGGCTTTGATCCAACAAAACAAGTATGAAGAAACCATGGTGTGAGTCAGTGATCTCTTCAGAATTATTTAGGGCTTTGACATGGGAAGGGTAACTGTCAGTTTCTTTACCACGTCTCAGTAGTAAGTTCAAGTTGTATCTATTCATAGCGAATTCTAGAGGTGAAGAAAAGTCGTCGAAATGGTATCACTCAGCAGTAAGTGGGAGAGATTTGCACACTCCTCCACACATACGTGATGGTAATTTTTAGTTTGGGAGTGAGGTAGTGGAAAGCAAAGAAAGAAAAGTGATGTCTGAGAGTCAAACAGCCTAAAATAATTAGAGAACTTCCAGCAGGAGTGATGTGAGTATTCCTCAGGCAGCTGAGGTTGTCACTCTCATAAACTAGAGACTTAGAAGCACGTGTAGTGTCTTGTTCTCCATTTCCTTTGTGTACTGCCTGCATGAAGCTTTGTGCTCTTACGATACGGAGTGAGGTTTATAAACTAAAATGAAAGGAGGTTGCATTTTTCCTCTCGATTAAATGAAATAACGCTTTCACTGAAGAGTCCGTCTGTGCTTGCGTGTGTGTCTGGTCGACGACTTGAGCACCATATGAGCAAAGTGCTTGCAGTCAGACGTCTGGACTAAACGTGACTTGGAAGGCGCCTTGCCTCCTGGGACTTCCAGCTCCAAGCCTCGTTTCCAGGCCGACTCCTTGGTGGTTACTGGGTGGGCGCCCCCGATGTGCGTGCGTGCCCTTCACCAGCGAGTCTCCCGGCAGGGGTTCAGAACATGATCGGTGTTCTCCTCACTGTCGTGCGGGTGAGGACGCGGGTGACCAGTCCAGGGCTGCTGGGTGAGTGGTCAGGTCCCAGGCTCCAGCCTCGCCCCGTCCCGTCACCAGCTGGCCAGTTGGGTGACCTTGAGCAAAGCACTTCACCTCTGGAGTCTTCATCTGTAACAGGCCTTGATGGTTGTTGTGAGGACTACATAAAAATGTCAACAAACGTGGCATTTATCTGTTTATCTAAAGAAAACATCGTGCCTTTTCCCCACATTTGAATTTCCCATTTGAGTTAGGGTGAGTAGTATTATCCCCGTTTTACAGGTGAATAAGCTGAGACTTCCACAAACTCAGGCCTGGGGGCCAAATACGGCTCACCTCTGTTTTTGTATTGCTCCTGGAACTAAGAACCATTATTACAGTTCTTAATGGTTGGGGGTAAAATCAAAGAATAGTACCTGGCATCAAAACTATGTGAAATTCAAGTTTCTGTGTCCACCAGTAAAGTTTTGCTGGAACATAGTGACATGTTCACTCGTGGCGTGTCTGCTCACCCCTGCAATCTCAACAGCAGAGTTAAGTGGTTGCAGTGGAGACTTTGTGAGCCGTGAAGTCTGACGTACTGTCAGACCTTTTGCAGAAGAAGCTGGCCGACCCCAGTGCAGGTCACAGAGCACAGCGGGGCCCTTCCTGGCTTCCTGAAAGCCCTCCTGCCCGCGGCCCCCACAGGCCGGTCACCACCTCCAGGGCTCACGGCAGGGTCACGTGTGCAGGTGTGGTGAGAAGCTGTGCTGTTGCTGGGTCCCACTGAATTTCTGAGCAATCCCGTGACTGTGCGTGTGCTGCCCTGGGGGGGTGCCTCATCAGGCCTCCTGAGGGCAGCAGGGCGCCGACCAGAGGCTGTTGTCAGAAGCGCTTGGCATCAGGCCCCGAAGGGCAGGTGGAGGAGGTGGAGAGGGAATCACCTGGCCCCCCTCTTCCCTGCGGGGAGCGGTTGGCTCCTGAGAGCTTTGTGGTCCTGCAGGCTCCGCTGCACTTCCTTTTGTTTACAGCCGAGCGTCCACTGCTCTGTCCCTCTCCAGATCGAAACTGACCCCTGCACGGTGACTCCGGCGGCTTCAGGCTCTTTGCGTGACGGAGCATGACAGGCGTGTGTCACTGCTTTCAGTAGTGACTTCACTAGGCCTCTTTGCCTTTGTTTTAAAACGAGAACTTTGTACTTTTCTCTCCTAATTTCTGAGCCGTCGGTTTCTGCCCTTTTAACGTGTCTTCCCCTCATTTTTATTTTACCACGTATTGTGATGCCAAACCTTTCAAATTACAGTGTTATCCAAGGTTTCAGAAGTCTCTGTCCATTTTTCAAAATGTTTACTTTGAAATATTTGACTCATGGTCCTAGAATTGTCTCCCAAGTGCACAGGCCCAGTTAAGCCTTCCAGGGATGCCTGTGTTGGGGGTGAAGTCCCAGAACATCCTTAGGGGAACACTCCGAGGTTTCGAAGCATCAGGTATCTGCTCTCACAAATAAAAGTCCCCAGAAACGTATTGGGAGATAGTAAAGAACGAAGCCCAGAGCACGGCGGCCCAGGAGCTCTGCTGGAGCGCTGAGTGGCTGGGGACTGTGAGAAACTCAGGGTGCCTCTGGGTCCCCCAGCTTCCTGCCTGGGAAACGGCGATGATGATAACAGTACCACCATGTACGATGCCCCTGAGGATTAAATGACGATACGTGTAGTTGTTTATGATGGTGTCTGGCGTTAGGGTGAGCGCTCTGTTAGCTGTCGTCCAGGTCAAGTGAGAATGCAGAGCTGCTTTCCTTTATTTGTGACGACATCTTTGAACCTGTTTCCTTTTCCTTTATATTTTCCTTCTTTTATGTCATTATTTTGGGGGCCAGGCGGTTTCAGGGTGGACTCCAGTTTTTCAGGGGCCCTTGAGTATGTAAAAGTACCTTTCATCTCAGTGTCATACTGTCCCATAATCCTAAAAACCAGGAAAGAAAAAGGGAAGATAGAACCAAATCAGTGTCAAGAATTCTTAGAGAAGTATGCCGAGTATCCCCACTTGGAAAGTCCTATATAGAAGGTTATGGTAAAACCTTTGTAGGTCCACGTACCTTCAGTAGTGTTGACCCTTCTGCATAAGAACCAACTCAAGGAGAACACAGCAGCAAAAGTTCACGTGACGTCACGGTACCCATAGCCACACCCACGTGTCGTCATGAGTAATGCCCAGGGAGCTTGGATAATCCCCAAAGTTTTTTTGTAGAATTCACACAGCACTGAAAGAAAAAAACTGCAGGCTTTCTCTTGTGATTGTGTGAATTAATGCAAGCGCATGCAAGTTGGTTTTTCCCACGTCACTTTTGTGTGTTAGCCTCTGACACATGAGCCATTTTATTCTTATTCCTTGGAGCTGGTTCAGAGTCGGTATCCCTGCTGAGAGTTTTATAAGAAGAGGCCGTCTGGGAAGCGCTTACAGTCCCACCAGGAAGGCTCCTGCCAGAGGCCTCAGAAGGAGGGAACCAAGGAGCCTCCCACCTGTTTGTCGCCTGTCCTGTGCGGGGCTGCACCACGACTTCACGTGCATCTCTGTGATCCTCACGACGGCCCCACCAGGTGGCCGTGCTCTCGTTGGGCACGTGAGGGCACAGCTGAAGCGCAGACAGGTTCAGCGGCTCCTGGGGTGGGGCAGCGCCCAGACACGCAGCTGTGGCTGGCCTGGCTTCCTCGCCTCTGGGTCACGGGGAGCGCCGTCCCCTCCTGCACTGTTGAAGGGCACTCCTCCCTTTCGTTCAGCAAGTGCTTACTGGGTGCCTCCCAGGCCGGTCGGCCCTGGGTTGGAAACTGAGAACGCAGCAGTGAACAAGGTACAATACAGCAGGGCCCATTGCCCTGGGGGCTCTGCTCTGGATGGGGGCACACGGTTGACAAGGAACCAGAGGACCGTCAGAGGGTTGGTAGTGATGGGCCCCGAGCAAAACATGTCAGGCAACGTGATCGAGAGTGATGGGGGTGAGGATGCGTCTCTGAACAGGTGACACTCAGGTGGCAGATACCATTACCCACAGAGACGGAGGGACAGGCGGTCAGTGACCCCAACAGCCTTGGGAAACTTTGGTGCCCGCAGAGTCGATGGGTCCCCGATATCTCCTTAGTAGAGCTGAGAGCCAGGTGCAGGGGGGGTTGAAGATTCCAGAGCAAATCTGGTAGCAGGGCGGCAGAGGCAAGAGATCTGGGCAGTTTCACTGCCAGAATCCGGCCCCTCAGGGTCAGCTATTGTGTTTGGCCTCTAAAGGCGTGTGCTTTGTGTGAAAGGGGGCAGCAAGGGTGGGTCTGTGGTTGCAGGAAATTGAGCCTTAGTTGCCTGTGCTCTGAGGGAGGGGCGTGAGGGGAGCTTGTCCGACTGCAGACAGAGTGAGTGGCTGAGTGTCCGTCTGTGGGGCCTTAGCCCTGGCACATTCCCCCGCTTAGCCCTTTCCTTGCCTCTGCCTTAACACCACCTCCATCCCCAAATTGCATCTCACCTTACACAAAAGCAAGGCTCCCGGCCTAGGAACCATCACTCACTCTTCCTGATAGTCACTGGGAACAGGATAGGAGGGAGAAATTTAGGAATAAAGAATGTAAGGTTTGGGGTAGATTAAATAATTTTTTTCTTTAATCCTGAAAGTAGTATTACCTATAAACATGAAAGAATAATATAAATTATCCACCTGGCATACAGGACTCACAAATAGGTAACATTTGCTAAATCTCTAAAGGAGAACCGATTTATTGACTTTACATACTGCCAGTCGAATTTGTTTTTACTTTAATCACTTTTAATGATGATTACGAATTAAGAAATGAATTCTTGGGCTTCCCTGGTGGCTCAGTGGCTGAGAATCCACCTGCCAATGCAGGGGACACGGGTTCGAGCTGTGGTCCAGGAAGATCCCACATGCCGCGGAGCAACTAAGCCTGTGCGCCACAACTACTGAGCCTGTGCTCTAGAGCCTGCAGGCCACAACTGCTGAAGCCCGCGCACGTAGAGCCCGTGCTCCGCAACAAGAGAAGCCACTGCAGTGAGAAGCCCATGCACCGCAATGAAGAGTAGCCCGCGCTCGCCGCGGCTAGAGAAGGCCCGTGCGGAGCAGCGAAGACCCAACGCAGCCAAAACTAAATAAATAAATTTTTAAAAAAAGAAGAAGAGGGCTTCCCCGGTGGCACAGTGGTTGAGAGTCCGCCTGCCGATGCAGGGGACACGAGTTCGTGCCCCGGTCTGGGAGGATCCCACATGCTGCGGAGCGGCTGGGCCCGTGAGCCATGGCCGCTGAGCCTGTGCGTCAGGAGCCTGTGCTCCGCAACGGGAGAGGCCACAACAGTGAGAGTCCCGCGTACCGCAAAAAAAAAAAAAAAGAAGAAAGCAAGAAATGAATTCTTCCAGTTGCTCTTAGATTGGGTCTCAATCGTTACCGTAGCAGTATGTAGAACAGTTGATACCTAGAGACCGTAAACTACATGTAGTCTCTATTTTCTTTGGTTTCTATAATTTTAATATCTGAATGGAGTAATAATGGCAGCACAGAAGAAAGAACTTTTAGTTCTTTAGCTTTTAGTTTCTCTGGGGTTAAATTTTGAAAACGATCTCTCTTCAGATGATAATTCAGGAAGTACTGCCCCTCCTTTCCTGGCCCATCAGCCTAAACCCTTGTGCATAGAGCTACTAAAGGTTTTCCTCTTTCCAGAAAGAGGAAGACAGACAAGAGCTGAGTGACTTTTCAGTGTAATTGTTATCCAAGTGAGCGGGTGTTTTCTACAAAAGGGGTTTGCCCCCCACTAGTATGGTGGTGGGTCTTTAAGTTGCTGCATTACTGAAAGGAATTAGTGGAAACATTGGAACTCCTTGACATTACGTCTGAAAAGAACTCGTTTCAGTGTGCTGTTTGTTCTGATTTTATTCTCTTTGGCACATCTTTTACCCTTTTGGCATTAATGCATACTGTTTAAATATCTGTGTGAAAAGTTACAGGAGAGAAATTCCTGGGTTGCTTTCATTCTGAACAAATGAAATAAGTTAGCCCAGTTAATCTCCTCAAAAGTCAGCCTGCCGTTTTGTTTTCTAAAGGAGAACATCCAGACTGTGCTGTGGAGTCTAACTATGAATGAAATCTAAGCTGTGTTCTGGAGGTACCGGTCTTGTTTGGAGAAATCCCGGTAGACAGCGGTGTGGTTTTAAACGTGTATTTGGTGTAGTTGAGGGAGAGCTTTGCAGTCAGTACCGCTTGGTGGGTTTGAATCGTGCAAACAGTTGTTTCATGTCTTTCTGTTTTCCACAAGGGCTTTCTCTGTTAGTCTCTTTGCTCTCTGAGGAACAGGTCTGTGTATTATGACATGTTGGACCATGATGTCACTTTTATTTCCATAAATGACTCATGTGTGAGCAAAAATGGAGTAATAGTGTTTTAAGAATAATGTCAGCATGGTAGGGGGTTTAGGCAGATCCTTTTGCCTTTTCAAGTTATATTAAAGGCCAGGGGTTGAATATTTCACCTCTGTTACCTTTCCTACAGAAACAGACGACTATGCTGAGATCATCGACGAGGAAGATACCTACACCATGCCCTCGAGTGAGTAGACTTTTAAATATCTCGTGTTTAAACGGTTTAGGTATTTATTTTCCTTTTAGAACTACTTTTAAGACCTTATTGAGTTCATAGCAGAAATATTCTTTTCAGCCTTTAGAATTCTGTATTGTATGCGCCCACTGCCAGGTCAGAAGCCTGAAACTCAAATATCTATAATAAGTCAGTTCACTTATGGGGTTTTTGTAATCTTGTTTTCTGGCTCTATGATAATATAACCTTTAATGGTTAGAGCATTCCCTCTCTGTAGGAAATTAGTATTTAAAGTTAAATATGTATACTCACACATATATACAGCTCTTTGAATACACACATTTAATGAATTGCATTTCCCCTTTGAACTTTCATTTTTTTATTGCCCTTGACTAAGCAATTACAAAGAGCAGCCCGCGTCCAGTCCGTCCAGCTCCGAGTTGGAGGCGTGGGGAGAGAAGGGCTCTTCACTGACCACCCCCCCCACAGCAGCCTAGCAGTGTCACCCTCTGCTTCTCTCTGCTGTGCAGCTTGCTGGTGAAGAGAGTCTGGGAGCCCCAGCCCTTGTGGTGGGGTATATATAATCACAGCTCTTGAGTTGGAGACAACCTTGGAATTTCACTCAGGTTAAAAAAAAAAGTTAACCCTACGTCTTAAAGAGGCCCAATTAGGAGTCCACCTTATAGCCTCAGAGGCCTGATAATTCAACATCTGATGTCCTGGTTTCAGTAGAGCTCCATGTATTTGGAAAATAAATGTTTCAGGTGCTTTACCCTGTTGTGTAAATATTTTAAAAGTTGTTCTCAATAGATTTACCATATACATTGAGGAGAGTTACCAAAATAAAGAGAAACAGCCCAGCCCTCTCAGGCAAACATTATCCTGGGTGGACCTCTCCTTTCAAGAGCTCCCAGGTTAGTGATTTGAAACAGAGGCAAGAGCTGAAAAACTTAAATGTGTTTACTTTGACTTGCAGTAGCAATTTGGAAAAATGTTTAAATTTAGATTTAAAGTTTTGGTTAGCCAGTTAGCCATTTGTACATTCCTGCAGAGTATCCAAATTTTTATTCGTATATTTTCATAGTTGAGTGGTAAATGTCCAACATGGCTAACTTTTATCCAAACCCCACAAATATGGTTATCATATAGGAATTTATGGGATAGAAATGTAAAGCATTGTATATCACACTGAGTTAACTTGAGGATATTACTTGCGTTTGGTGTTTGGTCCTCTTTTTTGACCCGTGTTGACAGTCAAAATATTTAAGAAAGTAAATATTGAAACGTACTCTCCAAGTTTGTTGTTGTTAACCTAATTGCTATCAGTTATTTCTAAGCAAGGTCTTCAATTTTTTTTCTCTCTTAATTGCAATACAGAAAGCTATGGAATAGATGAAGGTAACAGGATTCCTTTAAAATAACTGCATTTGCTTGCAATTGAGCCCGATGGAATGATAACGGGATGTTTCAGTTTTCAGTTAACTTTTATTTTAAAATTTTTTCATTGGTTTACTCATGCTGTTAAATCAATGGAACTACTAGCTAAAGTGATTTTAAAGAGGAAAATAACCTTCTAAAATTTGGGTTGAATTTTCTGTATGATTTATAATTTGACAAATTAGAAGAAATCAAAATACCAAGCAGTTAATTGGATTAGAATCATCCACTAGGTTCCTAGTGGGTATTTTCTTTCCGTGTGTCTCAACAGCCTGCTAAATAATCGGTTTTGTATAAATCATAACAATTTAATACACTAATTTGAGGCACATGCTCTCAAAAATATAAAATACTTGTAATTTATTATGTGATACGTTCAACCTTGATTCCAAGTCATCTGATTTTGAAATCAGGTTTTAGAAGCTCCCTCTTTAAACTCTTTTAGCTCCGTGAATAATATAGATAGGATTATAATAAAGTGGAAAACTCTTAAACTTATAAAGGTACTCATGGGACAATTTTTTGTTCCCTCCATATTTACAGACTTTAGTTACTTGTAAAATAATTGCTTTAAATAACTGTTTTTTAGCCTTCATATATTAATACCTGAACTAATAGCTCATATTAATTAAACATACATAAACTTGGAGCAATTATTTAGAAAACCATCCAATAGATAATCAGCTAAATCAGACATTCAAAACTATGAAAAAAATCTACCTTGTATAAAACTGCTCATTTTGGTAATTCAAGCAGTGCTGTAACAGGTACATAAATTCCTTTAAAAACACTGTTTAAGAGAATTCCACTCTGTTTAAAGCATTTTCATAGAATGATGTGCCACCGATGAAGTTTTTACTCATGGATGATGATGAAATGAAGTGTGTCCAGTGTTTTCTACACTGGGGATGTTGCACTGAAGTATCTTCTGGTGTGTGGATCATGTTTTGCAGCCAGGGACTATGAGATTCAGAGAGAAAGAATAGAACTGGGACGGTGCATCGGAGAGGGCCAGTTCGGAGACGTGCACCAAGGCGCTTACACGAGCCCGGTGAGTCCTGTCAGACAGCAGCCGAGCCGCTCCTGCTTACGTGTAGGCTGCTCCTGTTCGTCTTCACGGGTCCTTAGTTCTTCAGGGTGTTCGCAGTTGTCCTTCATAAAGCTTATCACGCATGTCGACTCACTTGCTATTTTCAGAAACCAAAAACTGGCAAAATTAGCTCCTGAGAGCTGGGTCTTCTATTCGTTTTAGTCTTTCATCCAGCCTCTGTCATCAGTAATGGATTCCACAGATGATTGTTCCGTTGGGTGCAGTTGACAAATAGATGACAAACAGATGCAAAGTCAACAGCAGTTAGCCAGCGTTCCCAATCACCTGCATTCTCAAGAAAAGAACATTAATTTGCCCCAAGTTGCCCTCCAAAAGAGATCAGTGAATTTTTTTAATGATTTATTTAAGAAGCATCTCATTGAGATACAGTTCGCATACTATGAAATTCGCTCTGTTAAAGTGCACCATTCAGTGGTTCTTCAGTATGTTCACAGAGTTGTACGGCCATCACCACAGTCAATTTTGGAACATTTTCTTTACCTCAAAAGAAACCCCATACCTTGGCGAGGATGTGGAGAAGAGGGAAGCCTTGTACACTGATGGTAGGAATGTAAATTGGTGCAGCCACTGTGGAAAACAGTATGGAGGTTCTTCAAAAAAGTAAAAATAGAACTACCATATGATCCAGCAGTTCCACTCCCGGGTATGTATCCAAAGAAAACAAAAACACTAATTTGAAAAGATACACGCACCCCAGTGTTCATAGTAGTATTATTTACAATAGCCAAGACATGGAAGCATCCTAAGTGTCCATCAACAGACGAATGGATAAAGAAGATGTGGTATGTATATGTATACAGTGGAATATTATCCAGCCATAATAAAGAATGAAACTTTGCCATTTGCAACACCATGGATGGACCTGGAGGGTATTATGCTTAGTGAAATGAGTCAAACAGAGAAAGACAAATACTGTTATGTTATCACTTCTGTGTGGAATCTAAAAAATAAAAGAAATGAACCAATGTAACAAAACAGAAACAGACTCACAGACATAGAGAACAAACTAGTGGTTACCAGTGGGGAAAGTGGATGGGGGGAGGGGCACGATAGGTATGGGATTAAGAGGCACAAGCTACTATGTATAGAATAAATAAGCAACAAGAGTATGTTGTACAGCACGGGGAATATAGTCAATATTGTATGATAACCTTTTTTATAATAACTGTAAACGGAATATAATCTCTAAAAATTTTGAATCACTGTGTTGTACACCTTAAACTGATATACTATTGTAAATCAACTATACTTCAGTTTAAAAGAAAGAAAAGACAAAAGAAGCCCCATACCTGTTAGCAGTCACTTCCCATTCCACCCTCTCCCCAGCCCTTGCCAATCACCAGTTTGCTTTCTCTTTCTCTAGAGTTGCCTGTTCTGGACATTTCATATAAGTGAACTCATACAGTGTGTGGCCTTGTATGATTGGTTTCTTTCCATTAGCATAATGTCAGGTTCATCCACGTGGTAGCCTGTGTCAGTACTTCATTTCTTTTTATGGCCAAATAACACCCCATTGTATGGACAGACCACTTTTTGTTTCGCTAGTCATCAGTTGATGGTCATTTGGGATATTACCACTTTTTGGCTGTTACGCACGATGCTGCTGTGAACACTCGTGTGCAAGTTTTTGTGTGAACATAGTTTTCGGTTCTCTTGAGTATGTGTGTCTAGGAGTGGAATTGCTGGGTCATCTAGCCACTGTTTAACTTTCTGCCGACCTGCTAAGCTTTTTTCCAAAGAAACTGCCCCAGTTTCAGTTCCTAGCAGCAATGTGTGAGGTTGCCCATTTCTCCACACCTCGACCAACGCTTGCTGTTGTATGTCTTTTTTTATTAGATCAGTAACTTTTAAATGACAGTTTAAAATAACAGTACATACATGTTCAAGAAACTGTTTTTAACTAGAATAATGACAGTGAACAGAGATGGCTTTAGTAGGGATATAATAGCACAGATGATTGACCTTTTGTGACCCCCGATATGGAAACTGCAAATGGCAGTTTTTCCCCCTGTGTCTCCTTACCTATCAATTTTCCTATATCCTTTACACATGCGCTAGGGATACACTGATCATTACTTTTATAACCGGAGGACTGTAAAAGTCTTTCCTTCGAGGAAAATAGATAATTGTTGTTAGAGATTCTGTTTTTTAAAGTTCAGTTTTGAAAGTTTTTACCCTTATACTTATATAAAACTATATCATTTATTATATATTTTTATCCATTATCTCTTTTTCCAGTTTTTTTTTTTTTTTTTTTTTTTTTTTTTTTTTTTTTTTTTTTTTTTACTGTATCTGTATTGTTTATCTTCTTAATTCTCTTAACTCTGCTCTTGAGGCAAAATGCATTAGAAAGAGCCCTGGATCTAAATTTGATCAGAAGACCTAAATCTTAGACCTGGATCTACCTGACTGTGAGATGTAAGGGAGGTGAGGCTTCTTGATCTAAATTATTGGACTTGAACCCAGTGGTCTCTGAGCTTCCTTACATCTCTAAAATTCTTAATAAGCAAGCATTCTGAAGTTCCTGGAGTACAGGGACTTACCAGGATCACACAGCTAACAGCAGGTCTGATAGACTTTATTTCAATCACTTATAAGTAATTCATTTTAGTTGTAAAAATACAAGAGGAAATTTTTTTTCAATATCCATAGTGTTTACTAAGTATTTGTTGAGTGAATCCCAGCCTCCAGGAAAATATCAGTGCTCACCTTTTTTGTTGAATGTCTTTCTGATACACATCGTATGTGAATACTTGTTTATTTTGTTTTTCATGTGGGAATCTAATTTTATAGCCAGTTCATTCCTCTAGGTTTCCGTTAAAAATCCTTTTTCCAGATTATGCTCTTTAGTGTTCTGGAAGATGTAATAACATTTTATCAGGGATTCTTAATAATTGGTCAGATGTAACTCAGCATAGATTTCATGGGCAAGAACCCAGCACTGGTTACGTTATTTGAGATTCAGTGAATTCTTTTAGCAGTTACTTGTCGATCGTCCCCCAAGTGGCAGCTCGGTGGTGGGGACATTGTAATGAACAAAACGATCAGGATTCTTGCTCTCACAGACCTTAAATTCTATCTGAGGCACGAGGGGACCGGCAAAAGCAAACACACTGAGTATCAAGTGGGGAATCTGTGCTCCGAGAAAAACAAAGCCTGGGCTTGGGGAGGTCAGGGCCCTCTTCCCGTGAGACGCTGACACATGAACAAGGAGGGGCAGTCCCTGAGCTCCCCGTGGGGAGTGTGCCAGACAGGGCGGAGCTCCAGTGCAGGGACCCCAGGTGGAGCTGAGCAGGGAAGGAGGACGACGAAGAGAAGCGAGCAGAGGGGGACTGGGCCGGGTGCAGTGGCGGCACACGGGGCGGCAGGGCAGCCCTCATTCGCAGAGTCATGGGCACGAGGCGTATCTGAAGGCTCCCAGCACACACTTTTCTTTTTTTCTTAGGCCCGGTTATCAGGTTCATTTTTATAATTTGAGCATCGCTGGTCATCTGCGCACGCTCACGTCATTATTATCCTAGTCTTAAAAACCATGCTTTAAATCTATTTTCTCTTAATTCATCCCAGAGCAGTCCTTCTCTAGACTCACTTGTTAAGATCTTTTGAGTGTCTGCTAGCTGTTGCTAACTCAGAGCCTCATCACCTGCCCCTCACCTCGGCTTCGTGGACACCAGGGTGGCATTTTCATTCAACATTGAAGAACTGCTCTATCCCCCTAAACTCTGCTTGTGTTTTAAAGAAGGTAATGAAAATTGTGTCGTGAGCAGTTACCGAGATGTGTTCGCATCTGCCCCCTTTTAAAGGCTTTTAGAAAAGCCTGTGCTCAGTTCTGGTCTTGCGTGCTGTGGACTGACATCTTCTTCTCCAGCATCAGGTCTCTGTGACCAGCCGCTCTGACAGCTTGGCACCCCCCCAGGCCTCTGCAGCCTTGGGCCACTAGTCACCGGGCCTAGTCCATGGACTGATGGCCGAGCCACCTGGTCTGCCCACGTACACCCCTTTGTAGACGTGCGGCCCGTGGAATCTCAGGCTTAGCACCCACTCGAAACTATGCATTTTTAGAGAGCAGTATTTTCCTTGCGTTTCTTTACTGTCTTAATAAAGCACCATGTTCAATATTTGAGTTGAATTGACAGGATTGATGGTGACTTATGGTCTTACAGAAGTTTCTGTTGTTATTCAGATCTCCTGTAAAATGGGCATTTTGTGTCATTTCTCAGGTATACCAATCAGCCTTATGCACATAGAGGTAGAATTCATGGTGCTGGTCCTGGAAGTTTGCTGTGTAGTTACAGAGGACAGACTAAGTCATTCAGAGCAGAGTGGTTGCATTGAGGTGTCCTGGGTTGTTAGTGACTCTCAGAAGGCCCCAAACTCAGACGTTTAACAGATGGGCCTCTCTGCCAGCAAGCTGCCGTCCCACCGACATCTCAAGCCTGTCTTGTCCAGAGCTGGGCTTCTGATCTCCCCCTTCTCTCACCAGAAACCTGAACTCACCCTCCCCGACGCCCAGCCTGCTGTCTTCCTGCGCCCCCCCACCCCACCCGCCTCCGTGGCGCCTTTCCTCACCTCCCCTTCCGTGGGGCCTCTCACTTAGGGTAGAAGCCACAGGGTCTGACCCCTCTATCCACCCCTGGCCGGCATCCCCTCCCCTCCAGCAGTTCTTTGTTCTCATCCCCTCTCTTCTCCTCTCCTCTCGGAGAGGTTACCTTCTAACCCGCTCCAGTCCACGATGGATGTCTCGTTCACCATGTTTGTCTGTATCCTCCTCTGGGATGTCAGCTGGAGTGGCACAGGGGTCGCCGGCCCTTGTTCACTGGTGCAGCCTAAGCCCCTACAGGAGTGCCCGGCACTACGGAGAGGAAATGTCTGTGGAACAGACGAATCGCCTGCAGCGTTTTACATGCACGTCTGTTTTCTGGGGTTTTTCTACAGAGGATTTTAACTGTTCCTCTCACTCTTGAGATTGTACGATTCTGGTTCTGTCTGATCCAGAATCCAGAGTTGCAGAATAAACAGCCTGTCCTCAACATGCCCACTGATTAACATAGAGACCCTCTTGTTGCATGTGTCCCTGTCACAGGAGAATCCAGCTTTGGCGGTTGCAATTAAAACATGTAAAAACTGTACTTCGGACAGCGTGAGAGAGAAATTCCTTCAAGAAGCCTGTAAGTTTCTAGAAATGTCTGTGGAACTCCATTTGACTTTCTGTGAAATCCAAACTGTCTCTGAAGATGTAAGAAAAATAATGTTTTGACTTTTAATGAGACAACTACATTTATTACCTTGCCATGCAATTAGTATCTGTATTTGTAGAGGCACGTGTCTGCAGAGTTTCCCAGGTCAGCTGTCATGTTTGGGATGTAAAGGCAGATTGATTTCCTGTCCCTTCATCCTCCGGTACCTTGCACCATAGCCACCTTCACCCTGGCATTGGGCAGATATATAGAGATGCCAGCAGGCCGTGGAGTTGGGGGTGAGCGGGACAGACACAGTCCCTGTGGGATGGAGCCCACGGATGAGTGCGGGAGAGGAAACCCTGCCCATCCCGAGGGGGCTGCTATGGAGAGTTGTGTGTGATGGGTCCTCTCTCCTGAGTGCAGACCCTCGGAGAGCCAGGATCTGTTCCTGCCCGTTTGCACTCATCAGGCTCTTTCCCTCCTGCCCTCAAGCTGGGTCGTCTTCCTGCTTCCGTTCGGCTTGTCCCTTCTGACCACAAACTTTAAGTGTCTCCTTAGGAGGCTTTGTCACAGGGCCCTGCTCTTTCCCTTCCTAAGTGTCCATAATTAAATATGCATTGTCTAGGGATTTCCCTGGCGGTCCAGTGGGTAAGACTCTGCGCTCCCAGTGCAGGGGACCCGGGTTCCATCCCTGATCCGGGAACTAGATCCCATATGCGTGCCGCAACTAGGAGTCCTCATGCCGCCACTAAAAAAAAAAAAAGATCCTGCATGCCACAACAAAGATCCCGCATGCTGCAACTAAGACTGGGTGCAGCCAAAACAAACAAACAAACAAATATATATGTACACACACACGCACACGCGCACGCACACGCACGCACACGCACGCACACGCACGCACGCACACACACTCTGTTTAAAAGTTACTCTTGTCTCTGTCTCCCTCTAGTCTCTAAGCCCCAGTGGGGCAAGGAACGTCTCTCTTCTGCTCACCACTCAGACCCAGAGACAGCACAGGGCTTAACTCATAGAAGGCACTCAGTAGCCACTGGTCATGTGAATGAGTCTTGGTGCCCTTCATCACATGTACATTGAATTTCAGAAACATTTACCACCCAGTAGTCCAGTAAGTCACAAGTCATGGATGAGTCATATTGTGAGTTCATCAGTTAAGTCGCAGCAAATCCCAGTCCTGTCCCTGGATCTTTGACTTAAGTATAAGACAAGGCCTGTTGATGACTTCGGTCTCAACTAGTTTATTTCTTCAGGGCATCTAGGCCAAGAAAACACAGAATATATATCAGCCATCATTACCTAACAGCCTGTCCACCTTACCTTTGGTGGTGAAGTGCATTATATATTTTCAAAACTGCACATTTTTAAAACGGCTTCTCTTTCTCTAAAATTTTTATGAACAGTTATTGTATCGTGATTTCTGTAGGGCTTTGGAATCACCATTACAGAAATCAACTTTAGAGTTTCACAGGAGTAGTCAGTTCAAACTAACCTTGTTCTCTTTTTGAAAGGCTGTTATTTCAGAGAAACATGATGGATGTAGTATACCTAAAATCCTGTAGGGCTTTGACAGGCTCTATACGTAAGAGGGGAAGTAAACTTTTTCTATAAAGGACCACATAGTAAATACCTTAGGCTCTGCAGGCCAGATGGTCTCTTGGCACAGCTGCTCAGCTCTGCCATCAGGGTGTGAAAGAGCCACAGACAGCACATAAAGGGCTGAGCAAGACTCTGTTCCAGTGAAATTTCGTTTGTGAAAAGCAAACAGCCGCCCCTATAGCCTGAGCCCCTTGCCCCAGGTGGATGAATAACAGGTCAAACCGCTACACCTATTGGGTTTTAGTTCAGCAGGGATAGAGTTTCCTAGTGACCACAAGATTCTCCTCTTAGCCCTGTACTGTGTAGTACTTTTAATAGTTACTTCTGTAAAGGGTAACAGAAAACCAGAAATGATGGTAAGTCAATTGAAAATGAGTGAATATACTGGGTTCCTGAATGTTTATCCAGAAATATCACATTATACGTAAGTGATGAACTGAATTGACAAGATGAAACTCAGTGATAATATCACATTATACATAAGTGATGAACTGAATTGACAGGATGAAACTCAGTGATAATATCACATTATACGTAAGTGATGAACTGAATTGACAGGATGAAACTCGGTGATAATATCACATTATACGTAAGTGATGAACTGCATTGACAGGTTGAAACTCAGTGATACGTTTTGGATTTTGTGCCAGGTATTTATGTGGGGGGGGTTGCTTGTTTGTTTTTAACTACCAGGTCCTATTCTTGGAATATGTAGGCAAAATTGAGGGGGAGAAAATACCTTAAGGGTTTCAGTTCTCTCAAGAGAGTGTGGGGTGACTTCGCAAGAAGCCAGTGTAATCCTTGGGTGCGTTGGTAGGATATACAGTCCTCCATATCCGCAAGTTCTGCATCTGCAGATTCAACCAACTTCACTTGAAAATATTTGGAAAAAAAATTCCAGAAAGTTCCACAAAGCAAAAACTTGAATTTGCTGTGCTCTGATATCTATTTACATAGTGTTTACATTGTATTAGGTATTACAAGTAATCTAGAGATGATTTCAAGTATAAAGAGGATGTGCGTAGGTTATGTGCAAATACTCTGCCATCTTTCAGAAGGACTTGAGCATCTGCAGGTTTTGGTTTCAATCCCCTGTGGATACTGAGGGATGGCTGTAGGGTGTCTAGAGTGAAAACAGTGAGAGGCCTGTCTACTCCAGACGTATCCAGCACTGAGTTGCAGTCCACACTGGGCTCCATACTAAAATGGATACTAAAAGATATTTGCTCCTGCTGTGATTCTAATGTCCTTGCTTGGCATCATAAAAATCAACCCCAGGGCTTCCCTGGTGGCACGGTGGTTGAGAGTCCGCCTGCCGATGCAGGGGACGCGGGTTCGTGCCCTGGCCCAGGAAGATCCCACATGCCGCGGAGCGGCTGGGCCCGTGAGCCATGGCTGCTGAGCCTGCGCGTCTGAAGCCTGTGCTCCGCAACGGGAGAGGCCACAGCAGTGAGAGGCCCGCGTACCGCAAAAACAAAAACAAACAAACAAACAAATATCAACCCTGTGTTGGTCCCCAAAATTTTAAAAAGTTTTCTTCATTTCAATAGTCTATGAAGTCCAGGTACTTTGGGGACCACTGCAGTAGGTCACATGTAAAGTCACTTCCCGTTTTGAGGTTCTGGAGTTCTGTGAAGGTTGTCCTGCTTCTCACTAATCCTAGTCAGTATACTGTGCAGGTGAGCTCCTTAGCCCTGATATTAGATGTTAGAAATGTATACACACTTAAAAATACGCACCCACACATAGGTATGTGCGTATATGTGCAGGGCCCTCTTGGTCATCTTGGGCTCAGTGAGGCGGTCACACTCACGTGACAGCCACAGGCCATATCTGGCATCAGACTTTCTTTGACGGGAGTACAGGACTGGAAATAGCAGATCAGCATTCCTCCTGTAGGGAAGTCCTCACGGCAGTCCGGGAACTCGTTTGCTTAGCCCTGATAGTGATCAGGTACTGTGAGGGGATGAGGCCACAATGGTGGACTCAGGAGCCCCCCGGGTCCAAAGTAGAAGCCCTCACAAACCCGTCGCTGTGGGCTCTGGGGCTCTGCAGGGGACACCCATCCACACCCACGCTCAGAGGAGCTCTTGCTACCCCATCAGCAACTTACCAATCAGGGGTGGTTTTTACCATGAAGGGTATTGCTTAGAAAATGAATCACACATTCCAACTTCATGAGATTTCCAAAGGAAAACCTAGAAAGTTAGCCCCAGGTCAGATTTGTCCATGGAAAATAAGAGGAGGTTTTCTTAACCCTTAGCTCTCACAGTAGGTCCCCCTGTAGAGTTGCTCACAAGTTCACTGCAGGGGCATCTTGTGCCTCACGTGGTCTGCTTTTTTTGTGCCATTTTATGGCGACTTGTGAGCTGACCTGACCGGTGGAATTGAATTCCCAGCTGCCACATCATTAGCCTTGAGTTTTTTTTATTCTTACTTTTTGGCTGTGCCACACAGCTTGTGGGATCTTAGTTCCCCGACCAGGGATTGAACCTGGGCCCTGGCAGTGAAAGCACCGAGTCCTAACCACTGGACCACCAAGGAGTTCCCCATTAAAATGCCTTGAGTCTTATTTGAACTAGTCTTCAGGAAACTGAAATGTCTTCAAAAGACTGACCGTGGACCACTGTTTTCCCCCAGTAACGATGCGTCAGTTTGACCACCCTCACATTGTGAAGCTGATCGGAGTCATCACGGAGAACCCCGTCTGGATCATCATGGAGCTGTGTACGCTCGGAGAGGTACCTGCCCCACCTCTGCCTCCCGCCTGCTCCGCCTGCCCCCTCAGGGAAGTGTGCGACATACACCCTAGTGAATATGAGTAGAGCGTCTGCATCAGTAAGTTCCCAAGTAATCCCCTAACTCAGTGCTGGCAGCAGTGTCTTCCCATCCAAAGGATTTGTCAGGACTGGAAGCAACAGGTGACCAAGCGGTTCTTTTTTCCCTCTCTGTTGCCGTTGTCTGAAGAACAAGCCCAGGGCTTTGAGAGTGAAAGAAGCAACGTTAGTGGAGTTTGGGTAAATTAAGGCTGAATTTATGTAAATCAGAACAGTTGCTTCATCATTTTGGGCATTCACTTTTCAGTGTCTTTCAGACCAACTCATGTTAGTCACAGTTTCTTTTTAAAACGTGAGTAACAGACTGTGGGCCGATGTCCTTATTTGACTCTGTCTGGATCACAGAAGCTCTTGAGTCGGTGTATCACCACCGCCTGGACGCTGGTTCCACCCAGGCCTGCTGAGCCACACAGCCTCTGTCTGTGTCCCCAGGCTGCTCTGTGGGCCCCTGCTTGGGGCAAACATGGCAACTTTCCAGATGTCTACACATGACTCTGTGGCACTGAAACCTAGTAGTTTAACCTTCTGACAAATTATACACGTTACTTCTTCTTTGAAGGACACCAAACAGTCTTGCTTTTAATGAAAATTGGGGTTTTCTGTTATCAGGAACCCGAGGGTGCTTTGGGCCCGTCGTCCTCTTCGTGACGGCGTCAGCCCTGCCTTCCGAGGACAGGCCACTGCCCGGTGCCTCCCACTGCTGTCCTCTTCAGCTTGGGTAACAGAGTTGGCGAGTGAAATATCTGAGGGCCTCTCCGGTGCCTTTCCTTCCTCTACCATGCCTTGCCAAATAAAATGGAATGTTTACGGATTTTTTTTGTTCACATTATTTTTCTGCTTTTGTGTTTGGAGAGTTTGCTAATTCTTCTGGCTTAGATCGTCCGTATTTCTCCTTCGTGTAGGAGGATTTGTAGGATTGGAGTGTTAATTTCGTTAGCCTTCTTTGCTGTATTATTAGCATTTAGCGAATTAGTCATGATAGTGGTAGTAAGGACCAGTAAGCCTAGTGCGTAAATACCCAACACGGGACCGTTTTATCCCTCTTCAGCCAGAACCTCCTGGGGGCAGAGGGAGAACCTCTTGCCTCCCCTTCCTTTTCACCCCCTTGTGCTCAGGTCTGCCTGGGGCATGGGGAGGTCTGAGGGAGGTGGACTGACCATGGCTGTGGAGGAGGCTTGTTTGAACGGTAACTGGAGCTTTTTGTTCTCCAGCTCTCATTATCTGGCAGTATTTTATACTGTGCCTTTATTCATTCCCTGGAAGCATCTTTCCATATTTTTTCAGAAATGTGTCTAGAATCATGAAGATTCCAATTTTGCAATTGGATCTCAAGTAAAGAATGATTAACCATAGTTTCTGAGCTGATACGTTTCTTTCATTGTGCTTTTTTTATTAGGGTAGAATTGAAGCCATTCTCATAAAAATGCATTTGGAAGTGATCAGCACTGTTTTTGAATATAGCTCTTCTGCTGTTGATTTTTAGTCTCTGACACTAACTCTTTCTCTTTTTTCTTTTTTGGTCACTGTTCAAAAAGCTGAGGTCATTTCTGCAAGTAAGGAAATACGGCTTGGATCTAGCATCTCTGATCCTCTATGCCTATCAGCTCAGCACAGCCCTTGCGTACCTAGAGGGCAAACGATTTGTGCACAGGTGAGACCCGGGTGGGAAGCTGGCGAGCTGCCTCTGAGCAGGAAGGAGGTGGGGGAGCTCTCACTGTGCCCTGAGACCTTCCGTTCCCCCAGCTCTCGCACACGGACGGCACTAAATGTCCTGCTGTGCATATCCCAGCCGAGTGTAGTGCCCTGGTGTGGGAACACATGGATTTGAGGGGCTTTTCCTCACATGGAGTATGAAACAGGTCCATTATTCCTTCCACAAATACTGCTGACAGCCTCTACCCTCTACGTGGCACTATGGACCTAAAACAGATATTGTCCTGGGACTTTCCAGGACACCATAGCGCCAGGAGTGACATCTGTTGGCCTTCTGCAGAATTTCTGTTCATAATCTGGGTCTCTCATTTGAATACCAGTTAAGGCCCTTACAACTTATTTGCCTTGCCTTGTGTTGTTATCCGGCACTGAAGCGGACTGCATCAGCAAAATCGTTTACAAGTGTTCCAAAGATCATTTTACTTTCATTAATGAGGTTTTTTAGTAACCGTAGAGTTACACACCCTGGTCGTGTATACTGTCTATCAGTTAATGCAGCTGGCAATATGATTGCATGAAAACTAATAAGTGGTTTCATTATTTGAGAATATTCTTCACCATCATTCAAAGTAGTAATCACCATATTAATGAGTAAGTATCTGCCAAAAGGAATATATTTGAAGTAAAATAATAAAAGTATCTCTCTTTTTCAGTGTATAATAAAGCTCTTGTTTGTATTGTATATAAGCTGTCTTTCAGAGTACCTGTATGTTTTTATATAACATAGATGAGTTTGTGGGGTTTTTCCCTTGTATTAAAATGTATCGTCCCAAATTCTTCCTTATCAGGGACATTGCTGCTCGGAATGTTCTGGTGTCCTCAAACGATTGTGTAAAATTAGGAGACTTCGGATTATCCCGATATATGGAAGACAGTACTTACTACAAAGGTAAGAAATCAGAGCAATAAATCAGAAACAGGCTCAGGATCTTTAATGATTTTTAATTCTGAAAAAGGTACATTCTAATATGCTCAGCTGATTTTTGACAGTGGTATACAGTCAGGTCCGTGGAGGAAAGACAGCCTTCTCAACAAGGGTGCTGGAGCAGTGGGTCATCCCTGGCCAAGAAATGACCCTCAACCTGAACTCACTCGCCATTAACTCAAATGGATCATAGACTTAAATATAAGACATAAAACTATGAGACTTCTAGGAAAAAACATAGGAGTAAAGTTTTCGGATCTAGGGCCAGGCAAAGAGTCCTTAGGCTTGACACCAAAAACATACATCAAAGGGAAAAATTGATAGCTTCTTGCTCATCAAAATTAAAAATTTTTGTTCTGCAAAAGACCCAGGCAGAAGGATGAAAAGACAAACTACAGAGTGGGAGGAAGTATTTGCCAACCACATGTCTAACAAAGGACCGGTATCTAGACTACAGGTAGAACTCTCAAAACTCAGCAGTAAAAAAAGGAAGGACACAGGTAGAAAGTGGACAGAAGATATGAAGAGAGACTCCACCGCAGGGGTTATTCAGATGGCACGTAAGCATATTACCCACCAGGGAAATGCAGAGTGAGCCCACGGGGAGGTATCGTGCATACCTGTCAGGATGGCTAAGGTAACGGTAGTGACAACACAAAATGCTGGCAGACACAGAGAACGTACATTGCTTGTGCAGATGTAAAATGGTACAGCTGCTCTGGAAAAGAGTTTGGCAGATTCTTAGAGAACTAAACATGCACCTCCCATATGACCTAGCTATTACACACCTAGGCATTTCTCCCAGAGAAATAAAAACTCACATTTACACAAAACTGGTATTTGTTCATTGTAGCTTTATTTCTAGCAGCCAACAGCTGGAATCAGCCTGGATGTCCTCCACTTCGTAGACACAGCTGGCTAACCTCCCCGCAGAGTGGTGGGTGCCCTGGCTCAGTGCACGCCGCCGGACTTACAGATCTGCAGTCTGCCGACTCCAGAGACTTTGATCCTTTAGCTTGGGAGCTGGACTCTAGCTGAAGGGATTTTTTCTTTAGTTTTCCCAATCTTGGAATCAGATTGACTTGGTTCTTCAAATTGTTACTAATTTTCATATTCCTGGTACTTCAGCTAAGGTTTGGATTATAAGTCCATATTACGCTTTTAGTATATTTTCTAGTTATTACCACCATTTTACAAAGGCCAGTTTCTCGCTCAGTTTGTTTGATTTTTGTATTGTCGCAAGATGAGCCCGAATCTTACGTACACAGTTAGTCTTTCTCATTTTGTACTGTAGCTGATGACAGTTCTCTGTCCAAATGCTTTCTGTATACTACAGCCTGATCCTTTTTATGTGGAAGGAAAAGTCTGGTTGTTTATTCATTTTGATTATGTAGTCATTTAATTTAAAAACGACCAAGCCACCTTTCCACTGTTTTAAAATACATTTCCTATTACCTCACATCCTGACTAGTCCAAACCCTAGAATTCCACTAAAGGGCTAAACTCCAAACAGCACGGTGGCCCAGACTCTACATCATCTAGACAGCACTTAAAGTGGGCAACTGACGAGTTCACACATTGTTATCTCAGAGAGGTCACTAAGTCTAGATCCTGCTAGGCTTCAGGAGAACAGCCCCTCGGGGTTAGGGGTTCCTCGCTCGGAACACAGCTGGAGAGTCATTTGTTGTGAGGGAATCAGAGGCTTTGACCTCAGTTGTCATGAAGGTGCATGAAGTTAAGTGGAAGAAAATTAATGAAACAGATGTAATTGTCTTCCGATTAAAAGTCTTGAGAGCACCCTTGCTTATAGAAGAGAGCCCGGCACCCTAGCACCCTGCTCCGGGGCCCTCTGGATCAGGGCCTGTCCCCGCCTGGTGCCTGCAGTCCCCCCTCCCCCCTGCCCCTCCCCCTGCCACACCCTCTCACTTCCGCTGGGTTTGAGAAACTGTTTCTGACTTTTGGAATTAGGACTCCCTGAGGGCTGGTATCTGGTGAAAGAATGTTGAGGGAGGTGGCACAGAGGAAGGATCTTAGGCCTCTCAAGAGAGCCAGTGCCAGGCTTTCGGAGAGTGTCCTCTGTGCTCTGTCCCCCTCCCGCCCTTCACGTCCTGGTGGTGGCACAGCCCGTCCTCACACTTCGTGGATTCTGTGTTTGCACGCGCGTCTGCTTGCTGAGACACGTAACTTCCCGAATCCACACTCCGATGCGTTCATAGTCAGGCGTGATGTGCCCAGGGCAGCGACAAAGTGTCCGTTTGGGCTGGTGGACAGCGAGGGGCGGGCAGCACCTGTGGCTCTGGGCCAGTCGGGCAGGCTGGAACCCCAGCTGTGGCCCCTGCGTGCGGGGCCGGGGGACGGGGAGCAGGGCCTCAGGCAGGTCAGCAGCACATCCATACCTCATTTTCCAAAGAAGTCAGAACCTACCAGGATAAGTTTGTAGGACTTACAGTTATAATCTGTGTGAGGTATGGATATATATGTACACATTCTCCCGGGAGCAGTGGTTCGGTGTTCAAAGTGACCTTATAGAGTAACTACCGTGAATGAGAATTGACTGTGTGTGGCTACCAGGCCGTTTCTAAAGCCAGGCCTCCAGCCTGTAGATGAAGCCGGCACAACTGAGCTGGGAGCTGCTGCCTCCCGGTAACCGGGGCGCCCTCCTCCCCTGCTTCCTGCCTCTCCTCTGTCACGCCCAGACGACCCAGCATCAGGGCATGCAAGGCAGTTCTCCCAAAGATTTTGGTACTAAAAATCTCAGCTAGCTCTAACTGTTAGATTCCCGAGCAGGTGACAGGGAAGTTTTACTTTCTAAAATTAATCTTCTAGCTTCCAAAGGAAAATTGCCTATTAAATGGATGGCTCCAGAGTCAATCAATTTTCGCCGTTTTACCTCAGCTAGTGACGTGTGGATGTTCGGTGAGTATTTGAAAACGTCCGCGTTAGAACTACAGTTCCCATATTCTCTGGGAGGACTGAGCTCTGTGTGTTGTCAGAGTCTGTAGGTTGCTTTGCCTTCCCTTGCCTGGCCTCCATCACTGCTCGCCAGCACCCTCCCCCGTTCCTCAGACGTGGGCGTGTGCCGTGCGCCCAGGCGTGGCCCGCAGGGCCCAAGGTCCTCCCCCTAGCCCCTTCTCACTCCGCCTGCCTCCCTCTCAGGGAGGTGCTGTGTCCTCCCTTTTCTCCTGTCTCCACGGCCTCAGACATTCCTTTTATGTGAGTGACGTAAATGGTTAACCTGTCCGTGCAGTTCTGCGATGGCCCCCAGATCCAGCATGTCTAAGATTGCCCTTCATCTCTGTTCTGGAATCTGACCCCTTCCTGACTTGTCTCAAGTCTTGGAAGCGTGACCCTTCGTGTTCTGTAGCTGCTGCTGCTCTGGTGTCCACTGTGTCCCCCCCTTCCTGCTCCAAGTCCGTCCCTGTCGTCGTCCTCCTGCGCTGTGTTCTTGCAGAGCCCCCAGTGGAGCGAGGGTGTGGCTGTCGTTCACTCTGCAGTACTTACTTCTACTACCTTATCCGGATTTTTAAATCACTCACCTTTTTGGTGTGGATGACACTCCATCCCTGCCCCACTTTCCTGGTGTTACTCCTTCTTTCTGTACACCTCATCCTGACACCTTCTCCTCCGGTTGAAACTCTTTTTAACCTTCAGGAAGAGGTTGGAAAGAGTTTCTTCATTCACCTGAAATATCCGCTCTGCCATGAAGCCCCATGTAGCAGGTGTGCCGTCCAGGCATGGACTCCCTTCCTCTGCTTTCCCAGCACTTCCTCTCTGTGTCGAGACACTCACGTGTAGATCTTGTGAATAGCCCTGTGTGCGTATTGTCTATGCCGGATTTTAAACTGCTTCCCAGGAGGTGCCCTGTTAAGTTTCTGCACCTTCCTTCTCCTATAAGTAAAAATAACTTCATATACATGAAGTACGTGTTCTCATTTTCTCTTCTGCTTCCTTGCTGTTGACTTTCGGTAACCGTTTAGTGCCCTAACTGATATTAGGTAAAGGAAGGAATTCAGTAAAACAGGAAGTGGCGTGACATGATTGGAGAAGGCGCTGGAGTCCAATTGGCTTCAGATCCCAAGACCTCACCTGTCAGCTTTGTGACCCATAGAGCAGGTTACTTGTCCTCTCAAGAGGATTTCACATTTCAGAGAGTCTAAGATGCCTTTTTTTTTCACATTTCTGGAAGTAGGATTTGTCACACATCAGTGGCATTTCACAGTTGGTGTTAGTCGGGGGTGTGTTAGTCGTGTGGGTCCTCGCCTACACTCATGTAGACTGCTTTGTTCATATTGGTGCTACTTTCTTGTCCGAATGAGTTTAAAACCGCTCTTTGGTAAGAATAAAGTAATTCTAAGAGGTAACAAAGGATCACATTACAACTTAGTGGGCAGTATATCCCCCCCTTTTTGGTAATATAAAATAATAGTGTCTCTTATAATCAGTGGCACCTCAGATTTGATAAAATACAGTTTTTAAAGAAATGTAAGGTGTGAGAATTAAAGATAGTGTAAACTTCAAGGAAAGGTGCCAGAGACATATGAAGGTCTCAAGAAATGATACCCAGTGCTGTTATTACTAATGATGTTGTCATAATTTCTGGTGAGAAAAGCAGAACTAAGGCATTATTTTTGTCATATACTCTTTACTTTGAAGTTGTTGGACTTTTGGCTAATTTCAGATCTGACTCACATTAATGTGATATAATGGCATAATGGTATATGCCTTCCTCCTCTGAGGCACACAGCATCTTAGGTGCTGAAGATACAGAAAGACAGTCACAGGCCCTCTGCGCCCAGGACCCGGTGTATGGGGCACGCTTGCGGTGGGTTAGACGGGAGCTTCCCAGGGGGCAGGGCAGGCAGCACAGGAAACTCACAAAGGGACCTGGAAGAAGAGAACTGGTGGGGAAGAAAATGAAAGGCATCGCATCTAGAGTTCAGCACGAGCCAGGTCACGAAGGAGCGTGTTCAGGTGCAGGTCTGAGTGGCCAGAGTGCCACATGATGGGAACCTGTAGAGGAATCTGAGTCTTCTGAAAGCATAAGACTTAAGTTGCAGGGTTTTCTCTGTTAGGCTTCACGCCAGCTGCTGCGATGATAAGCAGGTTGGACTAAAGAGGAGGGAAATCTAAAATGCATTCAGCTTTTCTTTGAATTGGTTCACTAAACTATGCTATGAAATACCACTGTAGCTGGTGGGCCATTTTCTAATGGAGAATTTTTTGGAGAAATAAACCTCTTAGAAAAGTAATGGGTTTTTTCTTGATGATACTGTTTCATTATTCGCATCATACTAAATTAGTATTCCTGTCCTTATTTGATAACAGAGCTGACTGAATGCGGCTTTATTTGGCTGACGTGCCCGTAATCACACCGGAGGTTCTCTCGTACGAACTATGGAGCTATTCCTGAAACGTGGGACTCGCACCCCTGCTGCTAAGTTCACCCTTGTGTTTTCGTCCCCGCCTCACAGGTGTGTGTATGTGGGAGATACTGATGCACGGCGTGAAGCCCTTTCAAGGCGTGAAGAACAATGATGTGATTGGTCGCATTGAGAACGGGGAGAGGTTGCCCATGCCTCCGAACTGCCCTCCCACCCTCTACAGCCTCATGACCAAGTGCTGGGCCTACGACCCCAGCCGGCGGCCCCGCTTCACTGAGCTCAAAGCTCAGCTCAGGTAGGGTGGGGGGCGGGGCCGGGGCCGGGGCCGGGGCGGGCAGGCCTCCGCTGCTTCTCCCTGGCAGGTCCTTTTATCAGTACGTCTGAGGCAAACCTGCTTCTTGGGCAAACGTAATTACTTCTTTATGGATTTGTATTTATTTATACATTGTTAGAGCCTTAAGAAGATTATGTCTTCAGGTCTTAATAAACTTCAAATTGTGATCAGGTGTCTCTGCCCTGACTGCTGACCAACGTGGCACAGCCCACAGGCTCTGCGTGGTCTAGTCCCCGCCCACTCCCCAGTTCTCGCCTCACACCACCCCTTCCTCTGCTCCAGAGGCACCCGGTGCCTCTGCCTTCCCCCGCTTGTCTGCAGGGCGCTTCTCTTCAGTCTTTGGAGCCCAGCTCAGGGTTGCCTCCTACAGGAAGCCTGCCTCATCTGCCCCACCCCCAAAGAGATAGCCCCTCCTATGGCACCTCTTCAGCGCTCTGTTGTTATAGCTCAGCATCCACGTTACCTGTTCAGCTGCCGTCTTGTGACTCCTACTTCGTGCCAGACGCCATTAGACCCAAACCTCCAGCAGCCCCCAGTCCCCTGGCAGGAACACACGGACTTCTTACTGTGTTGGGCCCCCCCACGGCGTCTGCGCAGAGCTGACCTGATACTGGCCAGACTCAGAGGCCTCGACAGGTGGCCCTCATCCCATCTTGCTCATTTCTGGAGGCCTGGGGCAGAGCTTAGGACCAGCACCTGGTCAGTGCTCAGTAAACACTTGTCGAACTGAAGTCTAGATTGAGACTTAATACTTTAATCAACAAGATGTTGTAGTATAATACATAACCAACCAGCCAACGCCATGGTTTAACGTGCTGTTTCATGTTTGGAGTACTCCCCTCATTTTATTTGAGTTTTGTTATTTGCTATATTCTCGTCATTTTTCATAAAAATTACCAAATGTCAGGGTCCAAAAGCCCCCGGCAGCTCCTCTAGCCCACCCCTATCCCCCAGCGCTTGAACCCTCTCAGCTTCACCTCCCCTCCGGCAGCGCCACCTGCCCGGCTGACAAGTTTCCTCCAAAGAGAATGTTTCCAGGAAGGAGCAGGGCCTTAGTGAGAAGTGGGAGAGATTCGTCCAGTCAGCAGCTGTTTTGCTAAGTGTCTCCTTTGTTCTAAGCTAGGTTCTGTGAGCCCAGCAGTGAGCAAAACACAGTCCTGCCCCCGGTGTCTGAAGTCCGGCCGAGGAGGTGGGGGTCGGCACCGTTGGCCGCACGGTGACACCCCTGACGCTCCCCCTCCGGGCCCGCTTCCGGGGCCTCGCGCGTGACGGCCGGCCCCTCAGGTCTTTCAAGACAGCTTTCTTCAGGCTGGAGCTCTCCATGTTCTTAATTCTCATGCAGCTTAGTTATACCTGCTGTCCCTGTTGGAGCTGGTTTTCGAACATGCTTCATTTCATGTTTTGCTCATACATTTTTTTGTTCCTCCTTGACCTTTCCTCAGAATCTGATAGATTCTGTCCATGAAACCCCCTCTCTTGATACCAGTTCCACCTGCCCCCCTCCCCAGCGCGTTCTTCCCCCTTACTCTGGGTAAGGGGGCTGGCTTCTCTCCACAGCCTCCTCCCCTCCGCTCAGTACTTCTCCTTGGTTGGTTGTCTTAACTGTTCCTGTGGCTTCGCTCCCCACCTCCGTCTGTCTTTAGCTTCAGTCCTGCCTTTTCCCACAAGTCCCAGACCTGTGTCTTCAGTTGGAGGACATCGTGTTTATCCTGAAGCAAAGCCGTTACTGTCTCCTCTTGCCTGCCTCTTGCCCCTCAGCTTGTGTAGGTTAC
>NW_020172779.1:20785088-20801814 GCF_003031525.2 Neophocaena asiaeorientalis asiaeorientalis | reverse complement strand
CGGCCCGCATACTTCATCAGTCAGTCTTACCAAACATGTCGAAGTGGGAGAGTAACTCCCTTGCTCAAGACAACTTTCAGTGGTTTCCTGGCACCCCCGGTGTTAGTTCGAGGCTTCCAGAGTAGCACTTAAGCCTCCCTGAGTTACGGCCAGTGTCTTTCCATCCCTTTCTCACACTGTGGCCAAACTGACCACACGCCTCCGCCAGGAAGGCCTCCTCTGCACCTGCTGAAATCAGCCCTACTGTCTTCCTCAGCCTCTTTCCCTGCTCTGCCCGTGGGCTGTCCAGAACTCTTGCTTCTTCTGGCCGTGCCCGCCCTGTGGGCCGCAGATGGCCGCATCCCGGTCCAGTCAGCTCCACAAACACTGAGCACCACGTAGCTGGGCCTGGTGCTGGTCACTGGGCAAGAGAACCCAACACTTTTCCTGCCCTCGAGGAGCTCACAGTCTAGTACGTCTCATCCCCTACTAGACTGAAGCTCCTTGAGGACAGGGATCGTCATACTCACCTCGGTGTTGCCCACACCCCCAGGCCAGGAGCTGGACCCAGTGAGGACCAGACAGCTGCCGAGTTCGTGCTTAGCTGTCACAAAACTCACGCTGACACTGGCCGGAGGACTGTTGCATTAAGGTGGAGCAGCTCCAAAAACTGTCCCAGGCGAAGGCTTAGAACTAAATATAATTATTTTATACACACACACGTATAAAAACATCATGTACCTATTTATAGATGCTTTCTTGTGAACAATTAGTACAGATTATTGACCATTAGTTTGTCCTGTCTGTTTTGTATTAGTCAGAAATGGAGTTTAACTTTGTATTTGGAACATGTAGAACATGGCTATCAAATAAGCCAAATAAAATGTAACTTTATAATATACTAGCTGCTTGGACACCTATATGTAACAATGTATCACAAGTAATCAAACACGTTCTTTATTGAGTTGTTTTAAATGGTTATTATATCCAAGATTCTAACAAAGTAATAAAGTTTGGATAGCCCTTACCCCAGGGCCCCTAAAAATGTTCCCAAAGCCCATTCTCCATGTCTGTCTAAAGAGAAAATGCTGCAGATAGACTCAGTTTATTGTGGGCTCCACTCATCTTTGGCTGGACCACGTCTTGTTTCTGCTGTATCGTAAGTTAAGAAAAGTGGCTCTCGGTGACTCTTGTTAGGCAGAGGGCTGTACGGGGATGGGTCGGTCTCTGTGACCACAGGGCCTGCCCTCCTGCCATCCTGTGTCCTTATTCATAGATGTGCCTCATTGAGGAGAATGAGATTAACCTCTGGCCACCTAGTAGCAAGTGTGAGAAATTCCTCAATAGGAAATTTCTCATAACATGAGCTCTAGCATTTCATACTGTGTGACTGACAGTTTATAAGAGTGCACTAAATATTTTTTGAATGAAAAGTCATTTAATCCCTAGCTAGTCAGTTAATTCATTGGTAGATACTGTGGCGAGGAGACCGCAGTAAAACCTCTTGAGTATTTTTGCCCCTTTGGAGTTTATGTTCAAAGATAGCATTTCCCAGCAGTGCTCTGTGTCATTAAGGTGTTTGTGCCATTATAGGAAAAGATTGTCAGTTTTATCTCAGGGAAACATTTTAAGTTAACGTGTGGCTTATTAAATCCCTTTTAGACAAATGAGGGTAATAAATAAAATTATTGATTTAAATTTGGTACCCTAATTTTTGTATTTTTCTAACTTTTTATTGACATGCAAAGATGTGAACATATAGACATGCCAAGAAGCTGCCAAACAGCTCACTGGATTTTCACAAATTGGGCCCATTCCTGTAACCAGCATCTAGAACAAGAAAACAGCACTGCCTTCACCCCAGAGACCCACGAGAGGCCCCTTTTCCAATTACGTTCCCCCTCCAGGGATAACCACTGCCTGGTTCTGCCTGGTTTTGAACTTTATGTAAACGCTGTAATGCAGTGTATACTTTTTTGTTTATGGTTTATTTTGCTCAACGTTTAGTTTGAGATCACCCATGTTACTCAGGTAGTTGGACTTCACTCTCGTTGCTGTATGTGTCCCATTTGTGGATATACCATAGTTTATCCCTTCTACTATTGGTGGAAATTCAGATACTTTTCATCTTGGGGCTCTCAAGACTGCTGCTGTAGGGACATAACAGAAGTGTCATTGGGTGAGCACGTGTACAAGAATGTCTGGTGGATGCGTATTCAGGCGTCTGCAGGTGGGCGCGGCTTTAGCTTTATGTACTGATAGCGCCTGTTTTCCAAAGTGGATGCACCAGTGCGGTGTCTCCGGCAGTGACGAAAGCTCCTGTTGCTCCAGCCATAGTTTTTTTTAAACTTTGGAAATCGATCCTTGTTTCTAAGCATGCCATTTTCACATGTGAAGGGTAGGTTAGAGAAAGAAAGCATAACGTAAGTGGTATGTAAACAATTTACCTGAGGTTTTCTATTCTAAAGATCACTGACTTAGTGTCTGCCTGGAAGGCCCTCTGACCCTGAGCGCTTTAGGAAGCCCTTTGGACCAAAAGCATGCTCACTAGGAGCCAGTCTCCATCCTCTGCCGTCAACCTTAGAAATTACGGCATTGAAAACCAGCACTGACTGAGTGCTTTCTGCTGCCACACCTGTGCCGTGAACTGTCACACATTATTTCATCTGAATCCTCACGGTCCTGGGAGACGTAGGTAATATTGTCATCATCAGTTTACCAATGGGGAAACGGAAACTGAGGTTCGGCAGTTGAGTGCTGGGGTCACAGAGCTGGGATTCAAGGCAAGCTCACCTGAGTCCAGGACACAAGCTGTCAACTGTCACGCCCTACGCTTTGTTTGAGCCGTGGCTAGACGTTAGTAAGTGCTCTGATTACGATTTCGACTAGTGGGCAAGTTGTTAATATTGTTCAGTTAAAAAGGAAAAAGAAGA
Source organism: Neophocaena asiaeorientalis asiaeorientalis (assembly GCF_003031525.2). NCBI lineage: Eukaryota > Metazoa > Chordata > Mammalia > Artiodactyla > Phocoenidae > Neophocaena > Neophocaena asiaeorientalis. Next base: position 20,798,902 of record NW_020172779.1, on the reverse strand, counting down.
AAGAAAAGGGAAAAAAACCATACTGTTACAAGGAATTCCTGCAGCTGGTTCTCTTACATTTGCTTGAGTGTCAACCAGAGAAAGTCCCCCAACAGAATGGCAGCGTCTCTGGCTTCGGCACAGAGGCCCCCACCCAAGGGTTTTGATGGGTGACGTAGTTTCCACGTGTTATCGCTGTTTTGCTGTCACATCTTGAGTGTGTTGCATTTGGCTGCTGTGGCCCTCTGTAATCCCAGAGTTAGTGGCAAGCAGTTGTGGAAGTTTTCGGCGAGGCTGAGTCTCTCGAGGGGTACAAGCCACGCCAGTGTGCGTCGGCCGGCGTCCGCACTTGCCTGCTGTGTACTCGTCCTGTACCCGTAATATGTAGCCTTGTCTCGTCTCCAGCTTGGGTCTGGGGGGAGTTGTGGATGTTGTTTGCTTGTTGTTATAACCTGATATCGTCGTGTTTGCTTCTTAACTTTATCATACAAAGCTGGCCGTTGAGAAATCTCTTTGACCTAAGTTGACCTTGGGTGAGTGACTTAGCCTCCCTGGGAGAGCAGAATCACAAATCCTACCTGTCCTCTAGTTTTCAGGATTAAATAAAATCATCTAAAATGCATTTAGTTTTCATGCTCGTGGTGGGTACACACACTTGTGGCTGCTCTGGTAGTAGCAGTAAAAACAAAGCTTTTTCTGAAGATCCGCAAGGGACCTGGAGGTCTTAGGTACAGAAAGTGATCAGTTACTGTTTAAAAAAAAAAAACTGGTTCTTCAAATGTAAAAAGGGTAGCTATTATTATCCAGATACCAAAATGCAAGGCACATCTTTTTGACATTTTGTAGATGTCTTATGGACATCTTGTACAGGTTTTTTTTGAGTCCTTTTTGATTCTTCATTTATCCTAAAATGTGAACTCTAGATTAAAAACTCTAGATTTGATTAATAACATGAGGTTACTTGTGCTTCCTCGCTGTGCTCTTAAAGTGGTTTTGTATCTGCTCCCCAAATTCCTTTCAAAGGTGGTGTCTAACTTCCTCCTTAGTCATCGTATCGGCACTTTCCTGCTCACTGCCGTCCTGTTGGGTCTTGGTGCCATCTAGAAGAGTAACCTGTTTCTCAATTACCCCTGTATTTACATCTTAAAATGTTTGTTTGGTTTGGGACCTTAGTCTTCCCGGTAATAAAAAGTAAATAGTAAACCTAAATTTCATGGGAATTTAATGTAAAATTTAAATTGTTTCCATTAAAATTTATGTCATAACTGTTTCTTACCTGCAGGTAGCTCTTGTCCTTCATTGGACCCCCCCCCCCGCCCCCCGCACACAGATGTTCAGACCTTTACAGGTGCATCTCTACTTTAGCTTCACCTCCAGAATTTGGTTTTATGTGAAGTAAACAAATTTCCGGTGAGATTTAAAACTTAAATTTCATAAAAATTAGTCCTTTATACTTACATGGCTTCACAGGTCATTTTCACGTGATTACCTTACTGATTTCACAATAATTCTTAAGGGTGAGATACTGTTGCCCTTTTCACTTAAGGAACTTGAGGCTCAGAAAAACCCTATGACTTGCCCAGATTGTGCAGCTAACAAAGGGTGGATCCAAGACCCTGGGCCCTTTTCTCCGAAGTCCAGGACCACTGCTTTTCTCGGTCTCTTTACCACCGTATGCCGCCCCCCACTGAATGGGTTGCTGGCTGCCTCCACCCCCTGTACCTCCCCACGCTCTGCTCACTTCCCCTCCCTTGTCTTATTTGTAAGAGAGGACTTTGACTAGATGACGTTCACACTTCAGCTGTAATCCACATATTTACTATTTGAAGGTCGCCCTCAGAACCCACAGTGAAATCCTCAGACTCATCCGGTAGCTGCTGTAATTCCTTCCCTTCAGTCCTGTTTCTGGCACCATTTTCCTTCTCTCTCTAGTTGTTCTTCATTCCCCTTCCCTCAATTTTGTCTCCAGGGTTATTATCCCTGAAAACATGGGGGAAGAGTGGAGTAGACATGAATGTCTGTCCTCCCCTCTGGACGGTGAAGGACCAGAGGCTGTAGGTGGCCCATCCCTCTTCAGGTTACAGAGGGACATGGCGCCGAGGTTGATGCAGGGATGCAGGGAACGAGTGAAGCAGCGCTGGCTCCGTCTCAGCCCAGTCTCTGGGCACCTGAGCTTAGATGGGAGGGAGCAGCAGCCCCCGTGGCAGCGGGTCGGTTCTCAGTGAAGAGAGTTTGGCGCTGAGAAGCCACCGGCTTACCTTCTGCACCTCTTCCTCTCAACTCCCCAAATTTGCATTTTAGAAATACCTTTTGCATTATATTTTTAGTGATTGCCTCAAGTATTACATTATACATCTTTAACTTTGCACCATCTACTTAAGAGTTAATAATTGTATTTCACTTAAAATGTGGAAACTTCATTTACCACCACCTTAGTCCTTTTTGTTCTAGATGTCGTGTGTATTATATTCATATAAGACAGTAACCTCATAAAATAAGATTACACTTTGTGTTTTTAATAGTATTCGGAGGAAAGTAAGGGGAAAATCTTTTATATTTAACCCCATACAGTGCTCTTTATTCTTTCCTAAAGATCTTTCTTCCATTTGGTTTTCCCATCTGTCTGAAGAACTTCTTTAACATTTCTTGTGATGTGGGCCTGTTGATTAGTTTTGGTTGTTTTTTTTTTTTTTAATCTGAAAATGAATTGAACTTCATTACACTGGATATAGAACTCTGAGTTGACAGCATTTTTCTTTTTCTTTTTTTTCTTTCTTTCTTTCAGCACCTTAAAGCTTTCTTTCGTTACCTTCTGGCCTCTGTTATTTCTAATGAGAAGTCACTGGCCTTTTAAATTATTACTCTTCTGTATGTAAAGTGTCATTTTTTCTGGCTTCTTCCATGATTTTATCTTTGGTTTTCAGCAGTTTATAACGAGGATGTGCCTGCGTGTGGTTTTTGTTGTATTGATCATATTTGGTCTTCACTGAACCTCTTGAATCTGTAAATGTATGTCCTTGACCATTATTTCTTCAGATATTTTTTCTGCTCCATTTTCTCTCTTCTAAAACACCAGTTCCATGTATGTTAAATCTTTTGATAGTGTCCTTCAGGTTCCAGGGGCTCTGTTCTTTTTCTGTTTTCCCCCAGTCTTTTTTCTATAAGTTCTTCAGATTGGATAATTTTTATTGATTTATCTTCAATTTTCCTGACTCTTCTCTCATCTCCATCCCACTGATCGTCCAATCCTGTGGAGATTTTATTTCAGATATTTTACTTTTCATTAGGAATTTTCATTTGGCTCTTTTTTATACCTTTAGTTTCTCTGCTGGTGTTTCCTATCTTTTCATTAACTATGACCAAATTTTCCTTTATGTCTTTGAATATAATAATAGCTCTTCAAAGTCCTTGCTTGCTAATTACAACTTCTGAGTCACCATTGGAGTCAGCTTCCTTTAGATTTCTTTTCCTCTTGAAAATGGATTACATTTTAATGTTTATTTGTACATCAAGTGATTTTAGATTATGTCGTGGACATTGTGACTGATAGGTTGCAGAAACTCTGGATTCAGTATTATTCCTCTGAAGAGTGGTTGGTTGGTTGGTTGGTTGGTTGGTTGGTTGGTTGGTTTTAGCAGGCAGCTAACTTGGCAGGTCTCACATTGCAAACTCCCTCCATTCTGTGAGCTCGAATCCCGATTCAGCTAAGTTCAGCCTCAGCTGGGCTGCCTGGAGCCTGCCCTGTATGTGCACAGTACAGGGGTCAGCTAGTGATTCAGGCAGAATTTACACTCAGAATTTGAGGTACCCCTCCATAGCTTTCTTCTTCCTGGGATTTCCCCTCTCACTTTCCACCAGCTGTGGTGACCCAAATTCAGTCCTCTGGCTCTTCAAACCAGTAAGACTGGGGCTGGCTTTCTGGCTAGTGGCCATTAAACTGGGGACCCACCCAGTGCCGTTCCTTTCCTCCCAGTGGCAGCTTCCTCCAGAGCCTAACTGCTTTGTGCTGTCACAGGGCTGTTTCTTCTGTCCTAGTCCGTAGTTGCTGTCTGCAAGAGGATTGGTCAGATAGGAGCTTCTCGAACTTGCCAGAAATACAAAGAGGTCAAAGAGGTTCTAAAGTAAGATTTTAGTAGAAATCACTTTTCAAATAATTTTGAGATGTGTAACACCGTAACCAAACAAAAGTGCGTTATTTCCTGCAGTTTGAGATATGTAATAAGTAAAGAGAGATGCAGTTTTGTTGTATTGGTGAAGTGAGATGTTCGGTCTGCTGTGCGTGTTTATAAGAGAAGAAGGAGGGAGGCGTGTGCTGCAACACTGGTCACTGCCCACTGCAGAGGTGCTGTCCCAGCTTTGTCTCAAGCCTTGTTTTCTGTAAAGATACCAAGGGGGGTTGTTGAAGGGTCAGCTCCATTCCTTTGTGGTGAGGCGATGTTGGGTACTTAGAAGAGGAGATCGTGTTTCAAAGCTGGCATTCCCATGAACTTGCCAGAACAAGCCATTTCCCTCGTGGCTTTTTTGTTCATCCAGTTTCTTGCTGCTCTTTCTCTGGATGTTTTTCAAATTAGCCTAAGTAGCTATGAATCCAGACTGATTTTCTGTCCAAAGCAAATTTTGTGATGTCATCATAAAATTATTATGTTTAGGTGATCAAAGTCCAGTCTTTTTTTAAAAAAGTTTTTCAAGCATAGAAGAAATGTAGTTTCAAAGAGAAGGATAGTATTACTATAATCATTCTCAGGAAAAAATGCTACAGAAATGAAATACATTTTAAAAAAATAAGGCAGGTAAAAGTACAGAACTAGATAGCATTTACTTAAAAGTCTTACTGGGTTTTTTCACCTACTTTATTTCTCCATCCTAACAGTGGATAGGACAGGCAGTATCGTTCTCATTTATGAAGGAGGACACAAGTTGAAATGGGCCCAGCTGCCCAGCTCAGAAGGTGCTGCTCATAGCTGGTGCCCTTTCTGCTGGGACAGCGGGAACAGCTGGTCACCTACTTGGACTGATCGCCCCTGTCTACTCTAAATCTTGTCTGTGTTGGAGACTTTATTCCGAATCTTAGCTTGGTACTGGAAACGAAGACGCTATTAGACCACTTTATTGCTCTCCATGAAAATACCTTAGAAGTAAAATCACATCTTGTTGCTCCAGAACGGAAATTTAATGAGACCTCTCCATACCAGCTTGTGGAGCCCGGGAGACCAGGTTTCACAGGGAGTGCCACAGGCCGAGAAAAGTCAACATGTGCTTGCAAGTTTTTTTGTCCTTTACTGTGTGAATTGATTACTTTGATGACTTTTTCTCCTAAAGTGAGGGAAGTAGTGATAAAAAATAAAACTAACGTTAAATAAATACTCCTTTCCCCTCTTCCCAGTTCTCTTCCTAGATGGGGCTCGTGGATAAACAAAGAATGATTCTTACATGTTCTAACGTTTGTTAAATGAAAAGTCTTATGAGCTCTTACAGTTTTTTCTCTGGTGAGTTTGAGACTTAGAAACCACCACCCCAGGAAGAAGCATGAGGGCTCATTGCCAGTTCACATTAGGCAGCTAAAAGCTTTCAAACAGAATGTATTGCTACTAAAAATAGTTGGACTTTGGGAAAATATGTTTAAATTTGACCTCCTTGACACTCTGCACATTCCACTGTTTTGCTCTGGGTTCCTCAGCAGCTGTAAAGAGGAAAGTTCAGAACTGTCTCCATGGGCACTCTTACTCCATCTATGGAAGAGCCTTCCCATCGTAAAAACAGATACTTCAGGAGTTATTTATGTTCTGCACTACTGTAAGCAGCAAGTTATGCTTTCTCCGAAGCGTTTTGACATGTTAGTTTTTGGTATGATACTGAGGAACTCGCTTCCCGGTTACCCCTGCGTTCCGTGTTCAGTGGTAGCAGGTGATGAAGGGCCGAGAGGGAGGCTTCAGACAGTGAATCAGTGGGTCAGAGAACAGTGAGTGCGGGCGGAGGGTCAGGGCAGGTGGAGGCCAAGAGGGTCTCCTTATGCAAGGGCCCTCCCGTGACCTATGTGGAGGTGTTTGCGGGGAGCAGTAACCTTCAGGTCAGGGTGGCCCAGTTCACAAAACAGCCCATGTGAAATAAATTGCCTTCGTGAGACCTATTTAAAATTAAGTTCCATTGCTTTAAAGAACCTGTCACGCTTGGCCTTCTCATAGCTTGCCTTTATTTTAATGATTTGAAGAAGTTAGAAATAAGGACGATTTTTTTTACTTGATTTTTTTCCTGATTGTTATGGACTTTTCAGTTGTTTAAAACTACGCAATTTTTGGAAATTCTGACTTGGAGTCTGTTACTTGTTTTGAGGCCAGGTGATTGAGAGCGGGGCGCTGAAAAGGCCCTAATCGGAGGCAGCCCTCTCTCAGGCCAGGGGTCTGTCTGAACCCCTGCTCCCAGCGGCCACCCTCCCGGCAGCCTGCACCCGTCCCCTGTGAGGCACGGGGAGGTGGTGACTGGTCTTCCTCACCAGCCAGTGCACGTGCTCGGCTGATGGTGGCTTCACTCTCCTGTCATCACTAAGGCAGAATGTGGTCCGGGGTCTGTGCTAGTTCTGGGGGCGTGGAAAGTGGCAACTCTCAGCCCATTGTGGGCAAAGGCCAAGCAAACAGGCTGTCGCACGCACTTGACCTGTGAATCGTGGGACCTGGGGCCAGGTTCCCGACAGCGCTGGCTCGGCCTGCATCTGGCCAGCCTCGAGGGTGTCGCCAGAGCCTGCACTGTTGTTAAAGTGTTGTGCTATTCACTCAGCCATGACCGTCTAGATGGAGTGAGAAGAAAAACGAAATCATATTTTGAGGAGGGGGTTGCTTTTCTCTAAAGTGCTAATGTGGTCATGGAGGGAAACGTTCCCTTTCCTTAAAACACAAAACAAAACTCCCATCTGTAGTAAGGGCTCGCTGACTCAGGGCAGTTACGAGCTGAATTCTGTGTGTCCTCTGCTGCTGTAAATTGCATGAGTGCAGCTGCGTGAGAAACAGCCTGCCCTCGCCTCCAGGCAGCAGGAATGTCTCCTGGAAACAGTCGAGCCGAGCCGGATTCCCAGATTAGAAAGAAAGGCTCTGGGGCCGCTGACCTCACTCTCTCATGAGCTGCTGGCGCTGGGAGGTTCTCTGCTGCCCTCCACCAGGAGGCTGGGACTGGGAAGCCCCAGGACGTGGCGGCGGGGCGGCGGGCGGGCGGGCAGCAGAGGGCGGTGGCCGCTCCCGCGATGGCCCAGAGCCCAGGTGCGGAGCCCTGAGCGGCCCGGCGGGTAAGTAGCCGCGTGACCCGGTGTGGAGCTGCCAGTTTCAAGCCGGCAGGAGTTTCAGAAGTGCTTGTAGATACTGTTGCATTTCCTTCCTTCCTGATGAGGCAAAGTGCTGGTTAAAGTGGAAGTTGGTAGGAGGTCGTGAGCAGTGTGGGGAGCGTTGGGCCGCATGGCTGTTTGGTCGGTTGCTGTGCTGCTGTGGTGGCACTGTGAGGGCTGGGTCTGTGCTGTGTGGAGCGCTGCTCGGGATTTGCTCAGGGGAACTCTGCTGCTTAAAGGAAACTGGCGTTCAGACCATCCATCCTGGCCCCCCTGTGGTTTCCCAGCTCCTCCTTGTGTTGCCAGCTGCCCTTCCCTTACCTGAGGCTGTGCCCCTTGCATCAAGGCCATTCTGGAATCCTTTTGTGAAGTTAGAAACCTGATACTCTTTCCCGCGGGGCTCCTCGGGTCGTCAGGGTGGGGTCTGGTGTGTGCGAGCTCCCCCCGTGTCAGCTCCCCTTACATACTGTGTTGTCTCTCTAGCACAATCCTGGAAGAAGAGAAGGTCCAGCAAGAAGAACGGATGAGGATGGAGTCCAGAAGGCAGGTCACAGTGTCCTGGGACTCTGGAGGGTCCGACGAAGCACCACCCAAGGTAGCAAAGGCCCCCACCCCGTCTCTGGCATTATGCCTACTAACTTTTGCAGTTTATGCTGTAGGCAGCTGCTGTCTGTGGGGAGAAAACCAAATAGCGGGTTATTCTAAGAGGAATCACTGCAACTTCTGTTCCTTGTTCGCCCCGCCGCATACCACCCCAACGTGCACCCGTTTCCCTAATTTGCTTTGCAGCTCTGAGCTGTTCGAAGTCATGAGTGATTGGATTAGACCTGACCTTCCAATTCCCCCCCCCCCACCGCCCCCATCATCAGACTTAACTGAGCACGCCGGCTCGGGGAGGTTTCTCTCTGCTGGTGCCAGGGACCTTCCTGATGACCAGGTAGACTATAACCAAGCCGAGAACGCTTTACGTTTTGCTTTATTTTGAAAGGAGTCAGCTTCCACCTGACCTGGTTCCTTTTGGGTTTTGTTTTGTTTTGCTGAGAACCTGGTGCACATTTTCTGCCTTTTCCTCATCTGTGGCGGTGGCTGGGTTGTCAGCGTGGGGAGGTCTGCCAGCAGCACCCCAGCCCTGCCCTGCATCCTCCCGGCCTTCCGCAGGCGGCCAGAGCCTTCCCCTCTTGTTCAGCTGGGCTGGAGCTGGACACAGTTGGCCCTTAAACACTCTCCTCAGATCAGGATTCTTTGTTCTCCTTTTGCTTTTGACAGGATGGTATTTTCACACAGTGGCTTACTTGCCATGAATAATCCAGTTCAGATCATTTTCTGGATGGTAAATAGATAATAGGCTTTTTTTGCAGTTAATAGTTACCTGCTACTTGATATTTGATTAGCTAAAAATATATTAAAGGAACTCTGACAGTTCCTTACTTCATTTTCTTTTTGAAAAATGTTCAGAAATCTGTTAACAAAAAGCGCTATTTAAATATTGTACCCATATTTTTATCATGATGCCTGAAATCTGTTTTCTCGGCCATTGTTTTAAACTATTACGGTAAATATTATTACACATTGAAAGTGAACACAGGTGACTGACCCTGTTCCTCAGAATTTTAGAGGTGAAGGGTTCTGTAGCCTGGCTTCCTCCACCAGTGGGAAAACTGAGGCCCAGAGAAGGAGGAGGGCCTGTGGTCCGTTCTGTCGGTGTTACTATGAGCTGGTTAGTGCTCAGACCACAACGTTTCTCTGTCGCTCCTCGTGTTACAACAACGAAGTCCCTAGCTACCCACCGAAAAGCCATGCACCCCAGCATCTGCGGCCTCCACCTTGTATACACGGGTTTGCCCGTTTCCTCACTAACTACTGTGGAAGGGTCCAGCACCGGAGAGTCTTGACGTTAGTTTCTCAGGCCTGGAAACCAGGTGGATCTGTTCACAGGTGGCTCTGATGACCAGGTGGATTACCTGCCTGTTCCCAGCCTCACGTGCCTCATCTGTGAAGTGAGGGTACTAGTGTTCCCCACCTCTTAGGGGTGTTGTGAAGACCAAGTGAGACAATGCGTTCACAGCCCTTGTTTGGGTCACAGGAGTGTAAGGAACTCTACGTAGTTGATGATCAGCACAAACGATGTGCTAGTGCTGTGCACCGCGTTCCCCTAAAGCTCACAGAATTAACCCTTTCCATCCAAACATGATTACGTATCCCAGTCTGTATGGTTTTTAATAATTTTCATGTGGCTGAGTTTTGAAGGCTGTGATATTAAGTTCATGGGCAGAGATGGAGGTGGTTAGACTTCTTTGTGTACAGAACAAAGGTGAGTTCTGCTTAACTTTTTAAATATCCTCACATTTCTTTCTTTAGGATGTTTTCAACCTGTATATTTTGAGGCTCTTTTCTGTAGTCAGAGATGGTTCTACCCTTCAGAGTGGGTCAGCAGACTATACCCCACTGCCTGTTTCTGTTGATGAATGTTTTATTGCATGAACTGCCCCCTTGGCTTGTGTGTTGTCCATGGCTGGGTACCCCCTACACAGACGGACTTGAGTGGTTCCGTTACAGTATGGCTCAAAAAGATTAAAATATTTACTCTTTGGGAACTCCCTGGCGGTCCGGTGGTTAGGACTTTCCCCTAACTGAGAACTGAGAACCCCTCAGCTTTCACTGCTGAGGCTGCAGGTTCGATCCCTGGTCAGGGAACTAAGATCCCACAAGCTGCACGGCGCAACCATATAGATAAAATATTTACTCTTTGATCCCAAATTAAAAGTTTGGCAGCCCCCAAATTAAAAAAAATTTTTTTTAATTACTTAATTTATTTTTGGCTGCATTGGTCTTCGTTGCTGTGTGCGGGCTTTCTCTAGTTGCGGCGAGCAGGGGCTACTCTTCCTTGCGGCGTGCAGGCTTCTCATTGCGGTGGCTTCTCTTGTTGTGGAGCACGGGCTTCAGTAGATGCGGCATGTGGGCTTAGTAGTTGTGGCTTGCGGGCTCTAGAGTGCAGGCTCAGTAGTTGTGGCGCACGGGCTTTGTTGCTCCACGGCACGTGGGATCCTCCTGGACAAGGGTTCAAACCCGTGTCGCCTGCATTGGCAGGTGGATTCTTAACCACTGTGCCACCAGGAAAGTCCCCAGATTAAAAATTTAATGGGTAGAGGGAATTCCCTGGCAGTCCAGTGGTTAGGACTCAGGTTTTCCATTGCCAAGGGCCCAGGTTCAATCTCTGGTCAGGGAACTGAGACCCCACTAAGATCCCACAAGCTGCGCAGTGCGGCCAAAAAAAAAAAAAAAAAAATTTAATGGGTAGAAGATCACCTACATTAGTATATATATGCAGATACTCGATGTTTTCATTTCTAATAATGTAAATATTGGTGGATATATTCCAGATAAGTAAAGGCTCGTGGAGTCCTCAGTAACTTCTGAGAATGTAAAGGCGTCCTGAGAACAGCTACCTTAGCATAGTGTTTCTCAGCCCTGATTAGACCCAGCATTCCATTTATATAAAAAATATTTTATAATGCCCCGTTTACTAATCCTGAAATAAAATACATAGGTTATAAAATGACTTAATAATTTCAAGATACCAGCACAGCCAAGAGACTGTGAGCTGTACAAGAGAGATAAAAGTAACTTCTAATAGCATTATGCATACACCTGTGTAAAATACTCGGGTGTAATTACACTGGGAGGTGCGCTGGAGGAGCCAGGTGCCCACACCTGTGTGTGGTAGGCTCGCCCTGGACACAGCAGCTGCACACGCAGACCCTGCAGCCACAGCTGACTGTGGATCTCATTCGTCTTGATGATGTGATTTTCTAGAAGGGTGACGAATCTTGGTAAAGTTCAAACGAAACAAAGTAAAATTGTCCATCAGTATTCACAGTAGTTGCTCTTCTGGAAAGTTCAGTGTCTGATAAACTATGCAAAATACCATTTGTGTTTGTATGTCAGACGGAGTTGGTTCTCGGTTCAGACTACAGGGCTCCTTGTTGTTGTTTTACCTGTGTAAGGTGGAGAAAGACCTGAACGTGGCACAGGCCCTGCTGTTCAGCCCCGCTGTCCCTCCCACCTGCCTGCCACCCTCAGTGCCGGGCCCTGCAGGCAGCAGGAGCGCCCTCTCGGTACCCTAGGCCCCCATCGGGGGCACTGCCGTCCAGCTGAGGACCACGAGTGTAGGATGTGTTGGGTTTTCCTTTTTCTTCCTCCTCACTTGGGAGGCTTTCAACAAAAACTCCCCCAGCTCCATCATTTGCTTCATGAAAATCCAAGTTTCTGTCTTTGAGGAGGAGATGCAATCAGCCTGCTAAACCTTGTACTTAGTAGCAGGTGACACGTCTGGATACCTCAGCCCAGCTCAGCTCATTCGATCTTTGTGGCAGCCCTGTCCCCACCTCATTCTTGAAGGCACAGTGGGCAAGTTGCCCCGGCCTGGCACTGGCCATTTCCTGGCCTGCCCTCTTGGCCGCCACGCTGAGTCCGTACTTGTAGAGAAGGAAAACAGAACTGTTAGCAGTATGTCCGTGCTCTCCGCAGCGGGTGGCTAACAAAGTTCCATTTTGTGGTATTCTTGGTGCGGTAGTTTCGTCTTCTGTAAGACATGTTTTCATATTTTTATCTGTTATCTTTATTTTGAAATGGAACCTTACAAGTGTTACCGTTTGCTACCCATGTAAGTATTTGAGCCACTGGAGGATGTTCTGTGGAGATTTTGCCGTTCTTTGATCTTTCCTCTTGTAATTCCCCTTTTATTTGGTGAGTCACTGTGTGCTTGTCATAGAGTAGCAGCACAGCACAGCAGACTCTGGAGGCAGGCAGTTCTGCCATTACCAGCTGTGCAGCCTGTTTGCATCACCTGACCTCTCTGAGCCTCTCTTTTATCCTCTGTAAAATGGGGTGATAATACTTCTTTGTACCATTGGTCTCAGACTTCTCAGATTGTACATACGACACCTAGCTCTGCACGTAGGACACATTGAGTAAAAGTTTTGTGTTTTTTTTTGAGTAAAAGTTTTTATTTTTGCCTGTGTTACTTAACCTGCCACCTCCAAAATGTAAGCCAGCAGACACAACTGTCCACCTGTCAGATAGCTGTGAATACTGTCCTAATTCCTGGGTCTGCACCCTCCCATACTTGGACTCCAGGAAGCCTTTGCCATACGACCATTGTAATGCATACATATTAACACACACCTTTCAAACGGCTGTTGCCGCTGAAATGTCAGAGGACAGAGATAGTCAGACATTTCTGCCTCTTCTTAACCACTTGTTCAAGTGAAACCTTTAAAAATATAAATCTGGAGAGTAGTCCCTAAGGGCTTCATGGAACAAAATTGCCACCCTAGCACACAAGCAAAGCCCGTGACTCCCCCTTCATGCCCTTCCCTCTTTCGGAGGGTCTTGGGGATCCGTCCTCACATTTAGTTAAGTTTGGAGTAGACTGCATCTGGGGGCTGAGATGCAACAGGGCTAAAGGGGTTGGGGAGCCTTCCCACCCTCAGAGGCTTAACAGGCCCGCACAGCAGGGCGGGAGCAAGTGCAGGGGTAGCTGCAGTCCACGTGCTTGTAGGAGAGCAGGGGATATGCTTCTGTGTCAGGAGGGAGAGGGAGGGGTGACACGGGAGACCCGGGACAGGAGTCTGTCCGGCACGCATTCCAGGCCGAGGGGGGTGACACTGTTTCGAGACTCAGACTCACTCAGAACTTAGCCAAAGTGAAGTGTGTGTTCATCCAGGACCACCTGTGTCCACGGGAAAGCGACATAGGCACTGAGGCATTTTCCTTCCTTCCCTGGGCCCCAAGTCTATTTCCTTCAAGTCTGGTCTTTATTCGCCTGGAGAGCCCTGAGTTTCCACTTTGTTAAATCCCTCAGGTTTAGGAGACTTTGTTGACTTCATCTTCCATTTCAGACTAGACCGTTCTTTTTGCTCTGAACTTTAAATTCACGTGTCAAACAATGAGGATTTTAGAGCTGGAAGTGACTTCAGGGTCCCTCCAAGTCAACCCAGTTCTTTAGATGAAGAAATAGAATCCGGCTGGTTCACGCACGTGCTCCCAGCCGGTGAGGAGCAGAAAGGAAAGCCTCCAGGCTTGCATTTCCGTGATGCTGAATGGTATTGAGCATCCTCTTCTGTGCTTATTGGCCATTGGTAGATCTTCTTTGGGTCTACTCAGATCTTTTGCACACTGTTTACTTAGATTATTTGCCACTTTCTTGTTGAAGTTATAAGAGTTCTTTCTATATGCTGGATATGAATCTTATCAGATAGATGATTTGCAGATACTTTCTTCCATTCACGGGTTGTCTTTTCACTTTCTTGATGTTGTCATCTGCAACACAAAACTTTTAATTTTGATGAAGTCCAGTTTATCTTCTCTTTTCTTTTGTTGACTGAGCTTTCGGCATCCTAAGAAACCATGGCCTAACCCAGAGGGTCACAAAGATTTACTCCTGCGTTTTCTTCTAAGAGTTTTATCGTTTTAGCTCTCACGTTTGAGTTAATTTCTATGTATGTTGTGGGGGGGGGGGGTCCAG
>NW_020172779.1:20744319-20784872 GCF_003031525.2 Neophocaena asiaeorientalis asiaeorientalis | reverse complement strand
GGGTCTAGATTCATTTTTCGCATGTGGATATCCTGTTGTCCCAGCATTATGTGTTGAAAAGACTGTTACCCCCATGGAAATGTCCTCACACCCTTTATCATTCTTTCCAACTAAGTTCTTATAGAAAATTATCTTTTTCTATTCTTTTTAATAAAATGCGGATTTACCAAAATAATCGGGATACTTATTCATGTGATGCTCTGTTGATTTGTTCACAGCCCAGCAGACCTGGTTATCCTAGTCCGAGGTCCAGCGAAGGGTTTCATCCCAGCCCACAGCACATGGTACAGACCAATCACTACCAGGTATACCGTTCATTACTGTTAAAAGATGTGTTATTTTATTCTTCAGCACATTTGGGGGTGGGGAAATATACATTGTATATATTTATAAATTAAAACATTCATTTTTTCATCGAACAGATGAATGATTCTCTCCCAAGCCCCACGTTTCCTTACCTTGTAAATAAGAACAGCTATGGGACATTTCCTGTAGGCCTTTTCAGCTTGAAATGCTCATTTGATCCTTGCACGTCGTTGGTGTCATAGGAAACTGCCTTAGATCATTTGAAATCTCTTTGTTGTGAAAATTCCTAGAAGTTCTCTGGCAGTGATATATCCCTTCTGACCAGAAATAGTCGCTGATACAGCATTTTATGTTTAGTAGAGTTTTTTATTAAAATATTTTCATTCAAATAAACTGTGAGAACTACCTGTACATCTTATTTGAAAGTTAAGTAATTACATATTGTCAGTATGGAGTTTTGGTATAAATCAATGCCTAGAGACCTAACAAATGCATGAAATCTTTGTTGAAGGGAATTTGGAATATGGATTTGGCTGTGCTTTATCTCCTTTAAAAAGTAGCTGACAAGCCTGGCTGCCCAGTACCAGCCTAATGAGTTAGGGAGACAGGTACTGATTCCTTGTCTCTTTTTCTCTTGATTGAGGGAGAACCATGTAAAGAAATTCCTTTCACTTTCCTTCTGCCTTGAAATTTTTCTCCGTGTCCAGCTAAATGTTTTTCTCTGCCTTTGAGATCATTGGTAGACTGTGAAGGCCTGCCTTCTCTCACCATCCACACTGGCTCACTAGAGGACAGGCATGTGGGGGCCTTGTTTGTTCTTTGCCGGTGGAGTAGTAGTGAGTTGGGCAGGAAAGGGACTTGTAGAGAGGCGGCTTAACCGTGTTTATGGCCCACTGCTTCTACGTCCGAGGTGGTCTGTGCTCAGCACTGTAGTAAGTGTAGAACCCCAAAGTGAAGAATTTCGGGTTCCCTAGCGTCTGTCTGCACTAGCTGTCGACTGTGGCCATAACAGACGGCCTTTCTCGAGGCTGCAGTTGAGAGTCCGTTTCCTCGCCTTTACCGGCTTCTAGAGGCACCTGCATTCCTTGGCTCGTGGCCCGTCCCTCCACTTCAAAGCCCAAGTATCTCTCTGACTGTTCTTCAGTAGCCACACCCCCTTTCTCTCCCCTCTGCTTCCCTCTTGCATTTTTAGGGACCCTTATGATCACGTATGGTCCACTCAGATCGTCCAGGATAATCTCCCCACCTAATGATTCCTGATTGATAATCACATCTGCACAGTCCCTTTGGCGTGTAAGCTACCATATTCACACAGGTCCCAGGGATTAGGGCGTGGACAAGCTTGAGGAGCCGTTATTCTGCTGCCACGTTATTCTCTATAATCTCAGTTACTTCCTTTCACGTGGAAAGCAGAACTGTGCAGAAGTCGTACTGCGTCAGACCCTGACCTGGCCGCTTCACTCACCCGCAGGTCTCTGGCTACCCTGGCTCACATGGAATCACAGCCGTGGCTGGCAGCATCTACCCAGGCCAGGCATCTCTTTTGGACCAAACAGATTCGTGGAATCACAGACCACAGGAGATATCGATGTGGCAGCCCAACGTGGAGGTAAATTGGATGTTCTTGGGCTTTGCTCTGTTAACTGATGAGGCTGTGCCCAAGGTACAGGATTTCTAAATCCTAAGATTTCTCAATTTAGATGCCCTCATTCTAAGATCAGACGCTCTCTGGGTCTGTGAATCTTCACTAAACGATGGAGAGATGCTACCGTCATTCATTTGAAAAGCAGAGCCCTACATGAGGCCAAGGAACAGACAGCCTCCAGCTCTGCAGACCGTGTTAATTTTTACTGAATTTTCTTGGTAAAACCAAGAACCACTCCTATAATATTAAAAATCATTTCTTTGAGTCCAAGAACATCTGTAGTTGTCTGCTCTTCAAGCTCTTTTCCTTGGAGTACACATGCTTTATACTCTATAATATGTGTGTGTCGTATTTAATCCTCCTCCCATTATTTTACTTCCAGATTGTTTCCACTTTTTCGCTCTAACTAATGATGCATTCTCTGCCCCATATCTTGGATCACTTCTTTAGAGTAGGTCCCTGCAAGTGAACCGTTGTACGCTTTTTAAAGCTGTTTCACGCACGTTAACTTGTAACCCTCAGAAAAGTTGCTCCCGCCGGCAGAGTAGAAGAGACCCTACTTCCACCACACTTGCCGTTTTGCTTAATTGTTTGGAAAGACACACAGAAAAAAAAGTAAGAGCCTCACACACAGACTTCTGAGAGTGGACCTTTTAACTCCTCCTCCAGGACTCTGCAACACTGGACCTGCGTGGCATCGGGCAGGTGTTGCCGACCCACCTGATGGAGGAGCGGCTGATCCGGCAGCAGCAGGAGATGGAAGAGGACCAGCGCTGGCTGGAAAAGGAGGAGAGGTTTCTGGTAACTGAGTCTCAGAAAGTTCTTGCACCCCTAAGCCTCTGGAGTTGGCTCTACTGCAGATGATGGCAAACCTCATCTGTTCCAGAGCAGGAGCCTTTGTTCACCTGCTTCCTAAAACTTGCAATAGTGGGTCGTTCGCTTTTCTTGAATTACTTTTTCAGGATAAATTTCTAGGAGGTCTGTAGTAGAATCACAGGCTCAGATGTAGAACCGTTTCTGTGGTTTTGTGTTACTGCCACGTTTACACAGAAACGACTCCCACTGAAGTGTCAGCTTGCACATAAGACACTGCCTCTCGCTACTGCAAGGCACATGACTAGATAGCCCGGGGGCCCCGAGCTTGCCTTCCTGGGCTCCTCTGGTTCGAGGTCTGAGAGATGCAGACCTCCTGCCACATACCTCTGGGGTTGTGGGCAGCAAATGTCTTCCTGGGACAACTCTTGTCGACAGCCCCTCAGAAGTCCCTGGGGATAGAGGAGCGGTGACAGAGTGGCCTGCGTGTGTCACGTGGTCCTCAGCCTTAGGACCCCTCCCCTGTCACCCTGCGCAGCTACTTCAGCCTTCCTGAAGTAGCCTGAAGAGAAGAAGGCCTGGACGGAGCCAGGACTCAGAGTGCTTCCGCAAAGCCCATACCTGGCTAGTCCAGAGCTGGTCCCTCATGCTTTGACCATAAACATCCCGAGGCCACCTCTACGTCACCCTCTATGCTGAGGGACCAGACACTGATGAGGGGATACAACGCTGTTCATGCATCTCTGGGAGTCCTACAGGCACAGAAACATTAAATCAACAACCAGTGGTTTTACGAGACAGCGGTTCATCACCTGTGATCCGGATTTCATTCTTTATACGGGGCTCTCTTTTTGAAAACTGTAGTTTCAAATTAAACAAAGCAAGCTGTGCACAAGTTTGGTGAGGCACGTTTTAACCTATCCGGGTGGCCGCTGCCCTCGCTGCAGGGGGAGTGAGGGCCATCTTGGCACGAACAGGGACCTGGGAGCAAATCACATTAGGTGGAGGCACTTTCTCACCTTTCTTTTCTTTTTCTTTTAAAATTGAGGCCTGCAGACATCACACACACCCCACACTCATTTAACTGCCAGACAGGACTAATGCACACAGCCCTGTCACAGCTTAATGGTTAAGATCGTACAAAATACTTATCACGTGTCGGTCACCATCCTACATATTTCTCATACAGAAAGTCATTCAGTCTTTATAACCACCCTGTGGGGAAGAGACAGGTCCAAAGTATTTTATCCGAAACTTTTGAGGGTTCTGTGTGCTACACTATTTTTTTGCTTTAGGAAGTTAATGAAGGGAATCCCCTGGCGGTCCAGTGGTTAGGTCTCAGCGCTTTCACTGCCAGGGACCAGGTTCAATCCCTGGTCGGGGAACTAAGATCCCGTAAGCCTTGCAGTGCGGCCAAAAAAAAAAAAAAAGAAAGAAAATTAATGAAATATGACGCACATGCTGTATATTATATAAGTATTCCAATAGCATACAGAGTTAAAAGCACTAACACTCTTAGAGCAAAACACAGGTGTTCACATTACCAGGTGTAAAGACAGCCCTCACATCAGTTCAGGTCAGGTTTTGCCACAAAATTAGTTTCCTTCAAGCTTAAAAAAACAAACAAACTTACCAGTCTTTTAGTACATTTTAGATTTTGGAAACGAGAATAAAGGACAGTATACCTACCCTTTATTACCCTCGTGTTAGAGATGAGGAAATTGCCCGAGACCACTGGGTAGCGTTGGCCGAGCCGGGGTCTTTGGTGCCCGCCACTCTGCCAGCCGGAGTGCCCGGCTGCACACAGCTCGGCACTCCCACGGCCTAGTGCTCCTCTGCGTGTGCATTTACTGTAACGTATACGAAATACCGCTGGGCGCTGTGAACCATTCACTTTTGAACAAAAGTTTCATCAAATCAAAATTCTAAATTATTTAAATCAAAGCGTATCTTGAGATTATAAGGCAAGCGGCAAAAATTGGTTATTATTATTTACTATACTAATCTGAGCAAATCTGTTTGGATATTATATCAGTTCCAAGAATACAGCTGCTGTTCCCTAGCCCTACCTTTTAACCTTTTGTCCAGATAGCCTACTTTCCCGCATTGATTTGTATTTTAAAAAGGCAGTGTTACAAACTCTTCAAACTCGAGTTAGTATACGTAAATACCAGTGTCTGGTGTATGATCGCCGAGGGTGGAGGAGGCCGCGGCTGCGAGCTGCTCTGACAGAGCGCAGCCGGCGGCGAGAGCAGGAGGGGGGCCTGGGGGTGCCACTCGGGGTCAGGATGATGTTGGCGCCCAGGCCTCGAGATAGATTGGAATTTGCAGGGCAGACAGGCTCAGGAAGTATGCTCATGCCTTGGGAAGAGCTTGCTGGTGGGGAAGGTGATGGGCCCAGGCCCAGGCTCCATCTTCCCAGTGATGTCAGGTACTCTGCATCAGAGGCTCCAGACACTGCCGGCTCATCTGCCGTAGGGGTTGTTCCTTTTAATTGAGATAATTTACATACAGTGGACTGCGCAGGTCTTAAGCGTACATTTTGGTGAGTTTTGATAAATACATTAAGTCCATATAACCCATTCTCCATACGTGTGACATTTCTGTCACTCCAGATGGCTTCTGTGCCACGTTGAAAATCCACTAATGAAGTCGTATAATGAACTCCCCCCCGGGGAGTCCAGTCAGTGCTGTGTCCTGTGACAGCCTCAGTGTACCTGTCTCCTCAGCCTGGGACATTTCCATTTGTTCCTGATCCCTTTTATTTCTCCCATGTAACTTTATAATTTTCTCTAAGTCCATATCTTCCCTTATTAAATTACTGCCCATTCATTTAGAGCTTCCCGTCACTGATAATGGTATCTCATTTTCATTGAACTTTTTAGTTGTTATTTCCGTATATGCATATGAATTTTAGGAAATTATCTTGTATGTAACAATACTTATCACATGAAATTTTTTCTGACTGATTTCCTTGGATTTTTTCTATTCATGCACGGTTATCACTTTTTAAAAAACATTTTCTTTCTCCATTTTCAGTTATGTATCTCATATTGGCCCTGAAGCATCTCTTGCCAACTTTGTATTAAACAGGTTCTTGCCTGCTTTATTTTTTTAAACCCCACATTTGTGTATTTATTTATTTTTGGCTGTGTTGGGTCTTCGTTTCTGTGCGAGGGCTTTCTCTAGTTGTGGCAAGCGGGGGCCACTCTTCATCGCGGTGCGCGGGCTTCTCACTGTCGCGGCCTCTCTTGTTGTGGAGCACAGGCTCCAGATGCTCAGGCTCAGCAGTTGTGGCTCACGGGCCTAGTTGCTCCGCGGCATGTGGGATCTTCCCAGACCAGGGCTCGAATCCCTGTCTCCTGCATTAGCAGGCAGACTCTCAACCACTGCGCCACCAGGGAAGCCCATCCTGCTTTTATTTTTAAAGATAATGTCCGTAATAGTTTTCTCCATTAAGTATAATGCTGGCTCTCTATTTTTAAACTAACCTTTTTAAAGCTTTTAAAAGGCTTAACGTGATGAATTATGTGAAGCATTTTGCTTGGTTTTATGCTGGACCCTCATTCCAGAGAGAAGTCCCCACTAAGTCGTGGTTGATGATCCTTTGAAGGTCCTGGTGTCTTTTGTTTGTGATGTTTTATTAGAATTTCCTGTCAATCTTCATAAGCAAGAGTGATTTATTATTCATTGTTAATGGTTTCAAGATCAGAACAGTGTTGATGTCCTCAGTCGAATAATCCCTGCCCCATCTGCGTTGGCCGTTGGTCAGGCAGCCGGTGTAGGTGGGGGGCTGAGAGCAAGTGAGCCGTCAGGACGGGCCCGGCCTCGGCGTGAGCAACTGGGTGAGCGAGCCACAGCGCCGCTGCCAGGGGAGGGAAGGTGAGGAGGTGAGGGCAAGTAAATGTCAAGGCTGAGGCGTCGTACATGGCATCTCTGAGATCCTGTCCCCTCCAAGCTGTGTTTCGTGCCGCAGCCGTGGTGACATTTCTACACCTCGGGTCTGATCCTGGCCTTCTCTGACTTAAAACCTCCCAGTGACCGCCACAGGATGACCACCTGGGGCCCTCCATCCTTCCTGTCCTTGAGACGCAGCCCCTCTAGGTCAGCCCTGGTTGTGACAGAGCGGACGGAGCGCAGGGGAGGCCCAGCATGCAGGGCCATCAGGGCAGGCTGAGCAGCTGAAGAACATGCCAGGGTGAGGGCACACCGAGTGCAGGAGCCTAGGCGCTGGGGTCAGCTAGGGAAAGCTTCAAAATCCTAGTTACCGCGGCCCTACGTAAGTTGTTTAACCTCTCTCTGCTGTGATTTGTTAATCTGTAAGATAATTATAATTTCCTCTGTAAAATGCGAGAGTGCTTTTCTGTAGGGTTGAGTGGAGGATTAAATGTATAACGCGTAGACAGTGGAAGGGATAAGGAATACACCATTAATTTTTCCAAGGGCTTTTAATCTCTCATTCAGTTTGTTCTCTGTAGCAGCCAGGAGCGCTACATTGATGAGAATCTAGAACCCTAGATCGTACACATCGCCCAGAATACATGCAGGCGGCTCCCAACCCGAGATGAGTGTAATAGATGGGGTGAGAGATTTTAGCCAGTGTCGAAGGGATTCTGCAAAGGAGCGTCGCTGGTATCACGCAGGAGCTGGACACCCTTTCACTGGATTTATTTGTTACCAGTGAACCTTAATTCGTTGCTTGTTTTTTGGGGTTTTTTTTCCCCCTTAATTCATTTTTGCTGTTGTTAGAGCTCCCTTAGGTAGGCTGTTTTTAGCAGCTGGCTAACAAGGCCCTGGCTGTGTCTGGCCGCCACGTTTCCCCGAGGAGGCAGAATCTGCATGCAGGACATGGAGCCTTTTAGGCCCAGGTGCTTCCCAGTGCAGGCTTCTCAAGCTGTCAGTGAAGGAGGACCTGTTTCTATTTTTTTTTCCTAAACCACTGTAGACCTGATACTCTAGTGAAATAAAATAAGAAGCAGTTACTAGAAAAAGGAAATTTTTTAAAAGGTATACAGACTTTTATTATGAGCTCCAACAGACCTAAAAATTACTATTTCAGGTTGCTCTAGAAATTTCTAAAGATGCTCATCCTCTGTTTCTGTCTCATCACGACCTGGTAACAGCAAATCATTCCTGACCCGCCCTGGTCCTCGGACTGTGCTGGGAGCAGCCCTGCCGCTCCCTTCTGTGAGGTCAGCTTGTACTCGGGTGGAAGAGTCATGTTCTTACTGGAAAAATTAAAGTTGCTTTGTCAGTAGCGATTCCCAGATTTTTTCTGACAGATCAGAATCGATAGCTATTTATTGAAGCCTCCTGTTTTAGGACGTACATCATTGTATGAGGTTACTTTTTTATCGAGCACTTTGGAGAGTCGAGTCCAGCATCCCTCCATCAGCACACATAAGGCAGGCTCTTGCCCTGGGGCACACAGCTGTGACCTACAGCGCAGGGTCTTTGTGGTGTCCCCACCCCCTTCTGTGATCTCAGTGCAGCCCGAGTGGTTTCTGAGTTGCCTCTGTGCCTGTGAATCCACGGCTGTAAAAGCTCTCTTGCAAACTGGCCAGAGAGAGAGCTGGCAGCCTTGACTAGAACCTCAGTCCATTGAGAGGACTTTCTTTCCTATTGGGCGCTGCTTAAAGAGAGAGTAACTGTGTTACTTGTTTATTTTTATTGCCATGCGTACAGTCATTTTCTAATGCAGGGCTGTGCTGAAGACAGGATTTTAATTTTAAAATGAGAAAGTTTTGAGTATATAAAGCCTGCTTTGTGTCCTGAGAAAGGAAATGAATGTTTGAGCTGTTTTCCCTCTCGCAGCAGAACCAGTCAGCAGGAATGAAAGGTGAACATCAAGACGGGGTCAGAGAGTCCAAGACGGGGACTCTGCTCTCAGCCAGGCCACATCCCTCCCATGTGTATTCCACAGTCCAGATTTGAAGACAATGTGTAGTGCAAGGGGAAAGGACTTTGAGTTGAAAGCCTTAGGTTTGAAGTTTTCTAGAGTGATAGCAACGTGGAACTAGAGATCAAGCCTGAACGGTTGGTTACTGTGTTCCCAAAACTGAAAGCAGCACCTTCAGCCCCCATCTGTTGCCTAAGAGAAGGGAATACGCTTGCCCACACGGAAAAGAACTGGAGATAACCCACCTGCCCGTTAACAGCAGAACGGATGCAACAAGGGCATGTTGCACAACAGTAAGAACGAGCAAACTACTACACACAACCACAGGGCTGAATCTTAGACACCGTGTTCACAAAAGATGTCAGACACACACGAGTGCTTCTTACAGGACCCATTGGTAAGAAGTTCAGAAACAGTCGTCTGGGCTGGAAGTCAGAGGAGGGGTCCCTTTGGTGAACTGCAGCCTGCGGGTTATCTGCTCTGTGTCTTGATTGGGGTGGCGTGTTAGGCAGGGGTACTGACCTTTACACTTAAGAACTGTGGGCTTTGTTGTATACAAGTTATACCTGAATTTGAAAAAAAGAAAGAAAATGCATACCTGATGGGGAAAATAATCAGATAGGCCCAGACGTTCTTTATGTCTGTTATCCATTTCTGTAAGATTTTAAATAGAAATTGCCTTTGCCTCCTTTTTGTCTTTAGTATTACGATCTTCAGATCCAGAATATTTTATTTTGAAGTGTAATTGACTTAGAATATTATATTAGTTTCAGGTGTACGACATAGTAATTCAATATTTTTATATATTACAGAATGATCATCAGTGTAGGTCTAGTTACATCTGTCACCATACAAAGTTATTACAGTATTAGCCAATCCATTCCCCACACTGTACATTACATCTCATTGACCCATTTATTTTATAACTGGAAGTTTGTCCCTCTTAATCTCCCTCACCTATTTCACTCATCCCCCCCACCCCTCCCCTCTGGCAACCACCTGTTCTCTGTACCTGTGAGTCCGTTTCTGTTCTGTTTGTTCATTTGGTTTTGGGGAGGTTATTTGTTTTTTGTTTTTTTAGATTCTACATATAAGTGAAATCATACAGTATTTGTCTTTCTCCGATTGACTGACTTCACTTTGCATGATACCCTCTGTGTTGTTGCAAATGGCAAGATTTCATTCTTTTTTTACGGCCAGCTAATATTCCATTGTGTGTATATGTACCACACCTTCTTTATCCATTCCTCTATAAGTGGGAACTTAGGTTGCTTCCATATCTTGGCTATTGTAAATAATGCTGCAGTGAACGTAGGGGTGCATATATCTTTTCAAAGCAGTTTTTTGGTTTTCTTCAGAAAAATACCTGGAACTAGAATTATTGGATTATATGATAGTTCTATTTTTTTTTTTAATTAATTTATTTTTTTGCAGTACGCGGGCCTGTCACTGTTGTGGCCTCTCCCGTTGCGGAGCACAGGCTCTGGACGCACAGGCTCAGTGGCCATAGCTCACGGGCCTAGCTGCTCCGCGGCACGTGGGGTCTTCCTGGACCGGGGCACGAACCTGTGTCCCCTGCGTCGGCAGGCGGACTCTCAACCACAGCGCCACCAGGGAAGGCCCCTGTTTGTTTGTTTTAATACTTTTTTTTTTAAGGAAACTTTATTACTTTTATTTATTTATTTTTTTGGCTGCATTGGGTCATCGTTGTTGCGCGGGCTTTCTCTAGTTGAGGCAAGTGGAAGCTATTCTTCCTTGCAGTGCGCAGGCTCACTGTGGTGGCTTCTCTTGTCGCGGAGCATGGGCTCTAGGCACTCAGGCTTCAGTAGTTGTGACACGTGGGCTCAGTAGTTGTGGCTCATGGGCTCTGGAGCGCAGGCTCGGTAGTTGTGCCACGTGGGCTTAGTTGCTCCGTGGGGATCTTCCTGGACCAGGGCTCAAACCCGTGTCCCCTGCATTGGCAGGCGGATTCTTAACCACTGTGCCACCAGGGAATTCCTTTCATAATTTTTATATTTCTAGTTATGGTCTTTTCTTTTTTGATTAGAGAAGTCCCTTTAACATTTCTTGTAAAGCCAGTTTTGTGGTGCTGAACTCTTTTACGTAACTTTTGCTTGTCTGTTAAACTCTTTATCTCTCCTTCAAAGCTGAATGATAGCCTTGCTGGGTAGAGTATTCTTGGTTGTAGGTGTTTTCCTTTCATTATTTTGAATGTATGGTTCCACTCCTTCTGGCCTCTGCAAAGTTTCTGTTGAAAAGTCAACTGATAGTCTTATGGCAGTTCTCTTGTACGTAACAAGTTGCTTCTCTCTTACTGGTTTTAAGATTCTCTCTTTATCTTTAGTTTTTGCCATTTTAATTATGTGTCTAGTGTGGACCTCTTTGGGTTCATCTTGTTTGGGATTCTCTGTACTTCGACTTGGATGTCTCTTTCCCTTCCCATGTTAGGGAAGTTTTCAGCTGTGATATTTTTCAAATAAGGTCTCCACCCCTTTCTCTTTTCTCCTTTTGGGACCCCTATAATTTGAATGTTAGTATGCTTGATGTTGTCCCAGAGGTCTCAAACTGTCCTCTTTTTTTTTTTTTCTTTTTTCTGTTTATCTTGGATGATTTCCACCACTCTGCCTTCCAGTTCACTGATCTGTTCCCCATTCCTCTGTATCCAGTCTACTGTTGATTCCTTCTAGTGTATTTTTTCAGTTATTGTATTCTTCAGCTCTGTTGGGTGCTTCTTTGTATTTTCTAACTCTTTGTTAAACTCTCACTGTGTTCACCCATTCTTCTCCCAAGTTTGTTGACTGTCTTTATGATCATTACCTTGCACTCTTTCTTCGGTAGATTGCATATCTCCACTTTGCTTAGTTCTTCTTCTGGGGTTTTGTCTTATTCTTTTATTTGGAATTCCTCTGTCTCCTCATTTTGCCTAACTCTCTGTGTTTACCTCTGTGTATTAGGAAGGGTCAGTTACATTTTTTCAATCTTGGAGAAGTGGCCTTATGTAAGAGACATCCTATGGAACCCAGCACACCCTCCCCTTTGGTCACCAGAGCTGTATGCTTTTGTCCCATGTGTGGGTTGTGTGGGTCCTTCTGCTGTGGCTGGGCCAGCTACCGTGGGCAGCTGGTAGGTGAGGCTGGCCCAACCCTTTTGGCTGCCTGGCCCTGCCTTGTCCAGTGGCTGCCAGCCTGCTGATAAGAGGGGCTGGGCCCTGGGGCAGCTGGTTGAGGGCCCCAGAGGGCTAGAGATCTAGAATATTCTGTAAGGGGAAAACAGGAGAATTTAGCTTCACCCAGTAGCAGAAACAATAATAGAATCTCTTCTTTTTGACAGGCTGTCTTTGGCTAGATTGCTCTTTAGTTCCCAGCATGACACTTTTATGCAGACAGGCTCTGTCGACTATATGAGGAAAATGCTTAAATATTTCTATTCATGGAACACAAGTGGACTTTACATAGATAGGCCTCCTTTAAGATCGAAACGCTGGGGCTTCCCTGGTGGCGCCGTGGTTGAGAGGCCGCCTGCCGATGCAGGGGACACGGGTTCGTGCCCCGGTCCGGGAAGATCCCACATGCCGCGGAGCACCTGGGCCTGTGAACCATGGCCTGAGCCTGTGCGTCCGGAGCCTGTGCTCCGCAACGGGAGAGGCCACAACAGTGAGAGGCCCGTGTGCCACAAAAAAAAAAAAAAAAAAAAAAAAAAAGATTGAAACTCTGTCTTTGGAAAAGTATATCATTGGGGAGTTGTTGTGCATAAAGAAAAATAAGCCATTTCATGTATTTTATATGAAAGTAAAAATAGATAATTCATGTAAATACATGAAACCCAGCACCTTACTCTATAAGCAAACAATATATGAACAGCTTTTGTTTAAGTAAAAACCTAAGTAAAATATTTTCCACACACAGAGGATACTCACTAAATATTTGTTGCCTGATTGAATCCAGCTCCTGTCGCCTGTAGCAACCGGTTCTGCCTTTCTAAGCTTCACGTTCCTCCTCTGTAAAATCTTTTCTCGTTTGCATTTTTATTAATGCATTCCTTCAGCACATATCTACTAACCATCTCATATGTGCACATCTCTGTGCCAAGCACTTACTTAATCCTTATAATAACTGTGTGGGTGAGGAAATGGGTTAGGAGAGGTGAACCTTGTCCAAGGCAGCTTAGCATCTGTGAGAAGAGAAACAGAGACGTTCTACTACTTAAGGAAGGGGGAGGGGCAGATTGCAACAGGTGGCATTTTGTTTATTGATTGGCTGCAAGTTTTAAGTGAAGTCCAGCAGTGCTGGGGCACAGTCCATTGCGGACCAAGGCAGGACCAGTTTGGCAGCTGATACGCTCAATT
This sequence comes from Neophocaena asiaeorientalis asiaeorientalis, assembly GCF_003031525.2. Taxonomy (NCBI): domain Eukaryota; kingdom Metazoa; phylum Chordata; class Mammalia; order Artiodactyla; family Phocoenidae; genus Neophocaena; species Neophocaena asiaeorientalis. The sequence goes on along the minus strand of NW_020172779.1, from coordinate 20,771,864 downwards.
TTTCAAATGTTTAAACCCTGTGACTCAGTAATTCAGTTCTTAGAAATCTGTCCCCAGGAACTAATCAGGAATTTAGTCAAAGATTTGTGTACAAAGATGTTTACCCACAGCCTATTTATACAGTTGAAATTTTGAAAATGGCCCAAATGTTCAACAAACAGCAGGATAACTGTTTATTCTACTTGACACGTACGTGGCAGTGACTCAGTACTTTGCCAATATTAACTCGTTTAATCCTGACAAGGATTGGGGTAGTGCATGGCAGGTGCTGTTATCGCCCCATCTTAGAGATGAAGAAGTTGAGGCCTGGGTCACACAGCTGGCAAGGGCGGGAGGCTGACCTGAACCCCGATGGCTACTGCCAGAGCCCAGGCTGTTTCCACCTTTCTCTGTGTGTGACAACATTCATGCTCTGGAATATTATACAGTATTCTAACGTTTTTACCAATTTCCACTATATAATATTATATGAAGGTTATGAAATTATATGACATGGTTTCACTTTTGAAAACACACATTTAAAAGAAAGAGACGAAGCTCGTTTCTCCATCAACACCCCCAACGGGTGCTTGCGGTTGGTGTCCTCAGCATTGGGCCCTCCTCAGGTGTAGAAAGTACGACGCATCAGATGTCAAGACGTTCTTCGTCTAACAAGGAAGTTGTGACTGCCTGATCTCTGCCAAATAGAGGGTCTGTAAGATACAGCAGACTGACAGAGACTAAGAGATGAACGGTCAGCCAGTGTGCCTGGTGGGGGCAGGGGGCAGGAGTCAGTGTGGCTGCCTGGGGACTCCGTGAAATCCATGCCATCGTGGGGCAGGCTGGGGCCACCTCACAGCATTGCTTTCACGAGGCGAAAACCTACCAAGCTCCACACCTTGACAGCATGTGGCCTACTTTGTTAATCTTATGTTAGTGAAATTCATTTACTCTTACTTAAATTAAGTCAAGACTTCTCTGTTTGGTTTCTGTATTGTGGATGCAGTGCCGGGGGAAAACTTGTCACTGGACCATTTGCTGCTTTGGCAAGACAGCCAAGTACATATAAGCCTTAACGTGCCAGGAAGCGGGCATTGGTGCCTCCTCCTGGGGTGGGGATTTTCTAGGTGAAGAAAACTCGCTTTGCTGCTAGGAAGAGAGGTGGAGTGCACATCTTCATGTGTCATATGGGGTCAGGGCACAGGTGCCAGTCCTGTTAGCTATACACATGTGCGGAGAAAGGGGCTTTGCTGGGGCAGCTGACCTGGGCTTGTCACCACTGGGCTTTGAGAATTTTTGTGAAACTGGGGAACTTTTAACTCTTCTTGTTCAGAGGACAATTGTGTTACAAAAGGAAGAAACTTAGTACAGAAATATGTCAGTGATTTTCAAACCAAGAATGAAACTGTTCGGTTTGCTTTTGTTTCTCTAGAAACCTGACGTGCGGCTCTCTCGAGGCAGCATCGACAGGGAGGATGGAGGTCCTCAGGGCCCGGTAAGCAGCTGCCCACGTTCTCATCAGGATCTGGACCACTTTGTGTCCTGGGATATCCAAGCTTACTGGCATTTGTCGTATGGAACACAATAATTCATTCTATAACTAAAATCAACGTTTTAGCCAAGATTATTAAAACTTACAGTACGCAGCCCAACGTGCATATTTAGGTAGAAAAATTTCTACCCCATTACTAATACACTCTTTTCAATAGTAAGGTGAACTCTCTGTGTCCTAAAGAAATACGTACACAAATTGTTGCTACAGCAAGTTGTCATCTGCTAAATTTTTATACTCTTGTTTCGTGTTTTATGAAAGTTTCCACAGTCAGTCACAGAAAACTTGTTCAAGCAAGATTTTTTTCTGCTGGGTGTTGTAGGGGGAAATGCCTGAAATTCTCTTTAAAGACCTAGCTTATTATCATTATTCCAAATATATTTAAAGACCTAGCTTATTATCATTATTCCAAATATATTTAAAGCCTGCTAGAAATAATCCCTGGTCTTCAGGGGAGAGTATTTAAAACTGTTATGATTTCCATTAGCAGATATCTGGTTAAAATAAATACAGATTTCTTTAAAACTTAAATCCCCAGTAAAAAGGGGAAACGTGCACTTGCTGGGTAACGGACTTAGGGAGATAAATCTCCATCCACCCTAATAAGATTTATGAATAGAAATAAACCATTTCATTTCTAGACACACATACATACATACATTAGACTGTGTCGTCATCCAGCTCCGAGATGCATAGTTTTCCCTAGTCTGTGCTCTAAAATCCAGCTCCCCATAAGATCTGGCCCCTAGAAGATGTGTTCAGTTGCCAGCATGTGAAGGTTTGGCATTTCCCATAAGATATGCTGGCACAATGGGCTCTGCAGACAGAATATTAGGCATTCCTTAGTCCACAAGTGCAAAATCACACTGTTCCCCAGTTAACATCTCCACATGCAGTGCTCACTCTTTATATTGGAAAGATGACATGTAGCTGAAAGCATTCCCTCTAAGATCAGGAACAAGACAAGGATGCTGACTCTCATCACTTTTATTCAACATAGTATTGGAAGTCCTAGCCACAGCAATCAGACAAGGAAAAGAAATAAAAGGAATCCAAATCGGAAAGGAAGAAGTAAAACTGTCACTGTTTGCAGATGACATGATACTTACATAGAAAATTCTAAAAATGCCACCAGAAAACTACTAGAGCTCATCAGTGAATTCGGTAAAGTTACAGGATACAAAATTAATATACAGAAATCTGTTACATTTCTGTAGATTAAGAATGAACTATATTGTTCATTGTTTCCTGTTAAGGAAACAATCCCATTTACCATCGCATCAAAAAGAATAAAATACCTAGGATTAAACCTACCTAAAGAAGTAAAAGCCCTGTTCTCGGAAAACTAGAAGACACTGATGAAAGAAATTGAAGAGAACACAAACGGATGGAAAGATATACTGTGTTCTTGGATTGGAAGCAGTAACATTGTTAAAATGACCATACTACCCAAGGCAATCTACAGATTCAGTGCAATCCCTATCAAAATACTAATAGCTTGTTTTATAAAACTAGAACAAATAATTTTAAAATATGTATGAAAACACAAAAGAACCCAAATAGCCACAACAATCTTGAGAAAGAAGAACAGAGCTGAAAGAATTACTTTCTCTGACCTCAGACTATACTACAAAGCTATAGTAATCAAAACAGTAAGGTACTGGCACGAAAACAGACATATAGATCAGTGGAACAGAATAGAGAGCCCGGAAATAAACCCACGCACTTATGATCAATTAAGGTATGACAGAGGAGGCAAGAATATACAATGGAGAAAAGACAGTCTCTTCAGTAAGTGGTGCTGGGACAACTGGATAGCTACACGCAAAGAATGAAATTAGAACATTCTCCAACACCATATGCAAAAATAAACTGAAAATGGATTAAAGACTTTAAGATCGGAAACAAAAAAATTTTTTAAGTTTTTAAAGATTTTTAAGAGACCTAAATATAACACCAGAAACCATAAAACTCTTAGAGTAAAACATAGGCAGAACACTCTTTGACATAAATCATAGCAATATTTTTTTGATCTGTCTCCTAAAGCAAAGGAAATAAAAGCAAATATAAAGAAATGGGACCAATTTAAACTTAAAAGCTTTTGCACAGCAAAGGAAACCATTGACAAAATGAAAGACAACCTACTGAATGGGAGAAAATATTTGCAGGTGATATGACCGATATGGGGTTAATATACAAAATATATGAACAGCTCATACAACTCAATGTCAGAAAAAACAAAGCAACCCAATTTAAAAATGAGCAGAAGACCTGAATAGACATTTTTCCAAAGAGGAAATACAGATGGCCAACAGACACATGAAAAGATGCTCAACATGGCTAATCATCAGAGAAATGCAAATCAAAAGCCCAGTAAGATATCACCTCACACTGGTCAGAATGGCCATTATCGAAAAGAACGCAAATAACAAATGTTGGTGAGGATGTGGAGAAAGGGGAACCCTTGTACACTGCTGGGGATGTAAATTGGTGCAGCCACTGTGGAAAACAGTATGGAGGTCTCAAAAAGCTAAAAACAGAGCTACCATATGATTTAGCAATCCCACTCCTGGGCATATATCCAAAAAAAACCAGAAACATTAACTTGAAAAGATACATGCGCTCCAGTGTTCATAGCAGCATTATTTATAATTGTCAAGATATGGAAGCAACCCAAGTTCATCAGCAGATGAATGGATAAAGAAGCTGTGGTGTATATATACAATGGAATACTACTTAGCCATAAAAAATGGAGTTTTGTCATTTGCAGCAACATGGATGGGCTTGGAGGTTATTATGCTAAGTGAATAAGTCAGAAAGACAAATATTGTATAGTATCACTTACAAACTAGTGCATATAATGAAAAGACTCAGATATAGAGGACAAACTAGTGGTTAACAGTGGAGAGGAGCAATACAAGGGTAGGAGATTAAGAGGTATAAACTATTTTGTATAAAATCAGCTACAGTGGGAATTCCCTGGCGATGCAGTGGTTAGGACTTGGCGCTTTCACTGCTAGGGCCCGGGTTCAACCCCTCGTCAGGAAACTAAGATCCCGCAAGTCGCACGGTACGGCCAAAAAAAATCAGCCTCAAGGACATATTGTAGAACACAGTGAATATAGCCAATATTTTATAATAACTAGAAATGGAGCATAACCTTTAACACTTGTGAAACACTACACTGTACACCTGTAACTTACAGTGTGCATCAAGACTTCTTCTTTTTTTTTTTGTGGTACACGGGCCTCTCACTGTTGTGGCCTCTCCCGTTGCAGAGCACAGGGTCCGAACGCGCAGGCTCAGTGGCCATGGCTCACGGGCCCAGCCGCTCCGCGGCATGTGGGATCTTCCCGGACCGGGGTGCGAACCCGTGTCCCCTGCATCGGCAGGCGGACTCTCAACCACTGCGCCACCAGGGAAGCCCAAGACTTCTTTAGTTAATAAAATGATAACGTATTGAGCAGTTGGTCCCAAATTGTTAAGAGGAAAGAGTGAGAATAAGCATGAAAGTAAACCCTGTTCAAGGGACCAGCTATTTATAACGTCACTAATGGGAACATTTTTTAGAAAAGGAAAATCCTGTTCCAAGATGTGGCATGTATGGAGGTACCCAGAACATATGTGGAGTGAATGAATGATGAGACAGAAGGATTATTGAGAAATGCTTTGTGAAACAGACGACGCATGACGGGGCCACTTGTGATCTCATAGTACTTGCCGCACACCAGGCCTGGGTGACAGTAGGAGCGCTTAGTCCTGATGGAGCAGGTGCTGCGCTGGGTGCTTCCCTCCTGTCACCTCATAAGTCCTCAGCACTCCTGTCAGGTCAGGTGCCGTGCCATCCACATGCCACAAATGAGTCAACTGAGGCTCATAGGAAACTTGCCCAAGGTCACTGGTCCCCAGGCCGGACGCCGGACAGGGCACTCAGAGCGTGACCAGGCGCCAGCCTGCTCTGCAGGCCTCTCCCCTCCAGGGTCTGGGTTAAGCTGTGGGGCTCATAACACACGCTGACGGTTGCTGGCTCTTCTGCTTCTGTGCTTTGCTAAGATAACTGTATGGTTTGGCCCACTTCTCCAAGTGCTCCAACTTAACACTTTTGAAAGTGGGCCCCAGTTTCAGGGAGAAGCGTTTGGCTGGAAAGCAGTGTAGACTGTCAGTAGGTCTGAGCTAGTTAATAGACACTAGTCACTGCCTCATGGAAATTGATCCTGTCTGTGTGCATAAAAAGTAAAAATAAAAACTACTTAGATTTTCAAAATAATACGCAAGTTGGCAGCATGTTCATTTTGTGACAACCCCCCCATAGGGGGTAAGTAAGTGTCACTAGCCTCCGCGTTCAAATGGGAAAACCAAAGCCTCAAACCAGTGAGTGACTCACTCCAGGGCCAGCACTGCACACGCAGCAGAACCAGAGCCCGGCCCGTCCCACTGCCCAGCCCATCAGCCTCTGCGCACAGGGACATACATAACATCTGTTGAACTGATCCAGAAAGTTCTGTGAATAGGATTTTCTAATTATCGCACTTTCTTGTTCCCTGAGTATCAGGAAATTCTTTAAGTCTTTTTACTGCTGGTCAGTGAGCACAACACAGCACAGCTGCAGCCTGTCTCTTTGCAAGGTTTTGGCCCACTTCCCACTGTGTCAAGGAATCCTGTTCCTCACACCTTCCCGCTCAGAGGGTTTTTCTAGTCTTTAAAATCGGGAGCGTTCAGTGGCCTTGTGGAAGCAGCCGTGATCCTGGGCAAGGAGCAGTTGTGACTGTGTGCCGTCTCATGGTCCTTTATTTTAAAGAAGTGGATGTCTACTCAGTAAACGTAAAGCACCTTAAAGTATATGTGTTTTAGCCAGTTTATTGTTTTAAAATAAGCATGGAAAGTCCCTCTTTTCAAAAGTAGGATATAGTTTGAAGATAAATTCTTTTCATTCAGTCAGCCTAGGATAAGTGGCTCTAATCGTAGCTGCAGGCGTGGCACCCTAGACTAGGGCTCGTCCTATGTGAACCTGCCTTTTTCCCTGTGCCTGGGCTGGTTTGGCTTCCTGGCTTGGCCTGTGGCTGGTCCAGAACGGATGGAGGTGTCACACCAGGTTCTTCAGGTGACAGTGACAACGTAGACATCCCAGTGCTCAGAAGCCTCTTCTCGTTGTCATTGTCCCTGATGGCACTCCTTCTTGTAATCAGAGAAGGAGGGGGTGGGGGAGAGTTTCCGGACACAGGACAGATTTCACACCCATGAAGTTGAACTGGAGACCTCCATGGGCATAATTTCTTTAAAGAAAATTTGAAATTGGTGTGACCACCCCTGACCGTGTTCCAATCGTGATTCCTCCTATGGCAGCCCTTATCGCATACCCCATTGGCATTATTTGCTTATTAGCCTAATCTAATCCCCTGTCCCCACCTGAGGCGTTGAAGGCTGGCCCCTCCCCCATCTTGTTGGTCTTTGACCCCAGCGTTTAGCCCAGGGGTCAAGGGGGTGGGTGGAGAGGGTGGGAAGGGGAGGCCGTTATCCTGTTGTGCGCCCTGCTGCATTGACCTGGCTTTTTCTTTTCCCACAGACTGGAAACCAGCACATATATCAGCCTGTGGGCAAACCAGGTAAATGAAGAAATGAATCGAGTGTCACAAAATTTGTATAATTTGGAGGGCGGGGGTTTTGATGTATAGTTTCTTAGTTTTGAAAAACTTCATGTTGTGTTAACACTTTTCCCCTACACACCATAGCAAGTATAATGTTTACCAAATTCAGCCCACGACTAGAATGTTGGAAAACAGACTTTACTGCTCTAATGCATCAGAAACACCTCTGTAGGGTGCCCTCTCTGAGATTAGCTTCTGTTGTAATAACATGAATCTGTGTTTGTTTGTTTGAGGGTTGTTTCCATTCTCTTCATTAATGTACGTTAAGTAATGGGACTCATTCTTTTACCAGATCCTGCAGCTCCACCAAAGAAACCACCGCGTCCCGGAGCCCCTGGGCACCTGAGCAGCCTTGCCAGCCTCGGCAGCCCCGGAGACAATTACAACGAGGGTGTCAAGGTGAGCGCCCAAGCCTGTGCGCAGCCCAGGACTCCACAGAGCCTTTCACTCTGGGCGATGACCCTGCGATGTGCAGTGGGGTTGGGGCTCGGTGGGATTGGGGGGCTCCTTGGTCGGCTCCAGACTCCTCTGAGTCAGGACAAATTTACTGGAAAACTCTCTTTTCTGTTTTTCTCTCATGTGATAGATTCTAGGGCCTCAGTCAGATCTTAACTTTCTGAAGACATTTTCCTCTTATCAGACAGAATGTTTCTTTGAGATAAAAATGCTGGGGTGGCTTCTGGTTTTACAAATGAATCAAACCAGGACGCCTGGGGAAAGCAAGGCCTTCTGTAGGCTCACTGTCTCCGAGTGTGTCAGTGTGGCCTAGTGGGCGACTTCCATCCTTTGCCATCTGGGGCCAGCGTGTGTAAAGCAGCATGTGCTGGGGGCCACAACCTCCTCTTCTGTGTGCCCTTTTAAGGAGAGGGGTACACTCTACTTTCCATTAGGTCAGTTATCTCTCAAAATATGTCCTACTTCTCAATTCTGATACACTTTGTCTTCACATTTTATTTATTTTATTTATTTATTTATTTATTTATTTATCTTTGGCTGCATTGGGTCTTCGATGCTGCGTGTGTGCTTTCTCTAGTTTCGGCGAGCAGGGGCTACTCTTCATTGCGGTGTGCAGGCTTCTCACTGCGGTGGCTTCTCTTGTTGCGGAGCACGGGCTCTAGGCGCGTGGGCTTCAGTAATTGTGGCATGCGGGCTCAGTAGTTGTGGCTCACAGGCTTAGTTGCTCCGTGGCACGTGGGATCTTCCCAGACCAGGGATGGAACCCGTGTCCCCTGCATTGGCAGGTAGATTCTTAACCACTGCGCCACCAGGGAAGTCCCTGCCTTCACGTTTTAATATCTCTAACATCAAGATGGTGTGTTGATTTAACTGGCATTTTTTTTCCTTCTTCGTGGTGCATAGAAAAAGGTACATCTTAGAATTCAATAGCTATGGGATCAGTTAAGATAAACTTTGTTTCACTAATAACCACCATTCATTGAGTGCCACCTGCTGTGGCAGAACCTGCCCCATGTATTTCAAATCCTCACATCAGCCTCGCGGAACTGGTGGTCTTATTATTGTTCCCACCTGTCGCATGAGGCCGCTACAGTTCCTAGAGGTTAAAGGGCGTGTTTGAGGTTACGGCCTCCCCATAGCTGAACCAGCATTTAGTGGCAGACTTGGCTTTCCACACACACATATGTGCTGCTGCTCCAGGTTTACCCCCAAAGCCAAGTGGCTGATTCCTGGATAGAAGCAGATGTGTTGCCATCTTAGCGAGTCAGAGAGGTTGTCCCCAGGCAGAGAAAATGTCATCTCCAGTTGCGAGCCAGCCTACAGCTGGAGGGCAGTGACCAGTAGTGAAGCAGCTGGCACCGTCTGGGACCAGCCTGCTCCCTGTGGAGCCTAACACAGGAACCACGGCGCCAGAGGCGCCCCTGCACCAAGGGTCAGGCAGTCAGCTCCTGGAAACCAGGGTGCTGGTCCTGGGGGCTGCCTGGGGCTTGGCTCCCCCAGCTTCTGGGCCTCCAGGCCCAAGAAGCCTCCCTGCAGCTCCACTAGCACCACAGAGGAGCAACGGAGGACACACCCTTTCCCAGTGTGGTTTCTTGACATAAATTTTAAAAGGAAAGAGAGAAATTGGGTTAATGAACGTTTTTTCATTTTTCATAAGCAAAAGAAGAAACTTTGAAAAGGGCTTGTATTGCAGTGAAAAGCCAACTTTAAAAGTGGATCAGATACCGGCTTAAAATTCTGACCTATATTCATTTTTTACATTTGAATAAATATAAGTGGGAAATACCCTTATTGTAGGGTATTGAGCAAGTAGAAATCTTTATGGAAAGGAATCTTTTAAGTGTGCTTACTTAAAGTACACTCAGGAGGGGACTTCCCTGGCAGTCCAGTGGTTAAGAATCTGCCTTCCAATGCAGGGGACGCGGGTTCGATCCCTGGTAGGGGAACTAAGATCCCACATGCTGCAGGGCAACTAAGCCCATGCTCTAGAGCCCGCGCACCGCAACTGCTGAGCCTGTGCGCCACAACTAGAGAGAAGCCCGTGCGCTGCAACAAAGAGCCTGTGCACTGCAATTAAGACCCCACGCAGCCAAATAAATAAATAAATATTTTTTAAAAATACACTCAGGGGACTTCCCAGGTGGCAGAGCGGTTAAGAATCCGCCTGCCAATGCAGGGGACACGGGTTCGATCCCTGGTCCGGGAAGATCCCACATGCCACAGAGCAGCTAAGCCCATGCACCACAACTACTGAGCTGCACTCTAGAGCCCGTGAGCCACAACTACTGAGCCTGCGTGCTGCAACTACTGAAGCCCGCGTGCCTAGAGCCCGTGCTCTGCAACAAGAGAAGCCACCGCAGTGAGAAGCCCGCGCATTGCAATGAAAAATAGCCCCCACTCGCTCCAACTAGAGAAAAGCCTGCGCGCAGCAATGAAGACCCAACACGGCCAAAAAAAAAAACAAACAAAAAAACAATCAGTAAACATTTTTTAATAATTAGTAAGTGTGAAGTATATGTCTCTGCTTCTTCGTGACATGTCTGTTTGGTAGAGGTTATCAAATCCAACCTGAAAGAACAGTACTCTTTTAATACAGAAATGCTTACCTTTACCTGGGTGTAACTGAAGTAATTCGTCCAACTCATAGCCAGAAATCAGTCTCAGTTTCTCCTTGGTGGCTTTATGTTTCGGCTCTGAATTATCGGAGTCTTTGAGGAACCCCCCCACCCCAAGTGGTTGGGATTGGCTGTATCTCTGTGGGCAGTGGTGTGTCTAACTGCCTGCCAAGGGGCCTCCAAGTGGTCAAGCTCCAGAAAGTAGGAAACCAGTGACAGCTGTCTCTGCACACCAGGCTGGTGCTTTGGGAGGGTCCCTGTGAATGGCCCCTGGAAGCTTTGTGACAGCGCTTCTGTGACAGTTGGGTAAAGGGTGAACACAAAAGAGCAGAAGCTTTGAACAGGTTAGAACAAACACCCTCACCTCCTGGAGCCAAGAACTGTAGTTCTTCTTGATGGAGCCCCAGCTGGCACGCCTCCTGAGGAAACGCGGCCTTTTACGTTGATCCCCTTTGAACTGGCCCTCCTGCCCCATTCAGCATCTCAGTGCAGAAGATAAAATGCTGACACGGCTTCTCTTGGAAGTGATGCTGCTATGAATAGCCTCCCTTTTTCTAGTGCACAGTGTGGAGGGTTGGACCTCAGAACTTAGGGTTCTGCTAAACTTCTATACCAAAGGGTATACTTTGGTATACTTTTTTCAGACAATTCTAAGGAAAGGTCAAGAAATCCATATTTCTCTCAATTAACTTTGCCTATTATGTTACAGTAGAATAGGCTTGGTTTAAACTGTAGAGAAAAAAGAAAACATTAAAATTTCTAAGTTTAAAGTAAGGGAACCCACCCATAAGAACTGGTTCAAGTGAAGGGTTTTATGTTTTCGTTTTGTTTTTGTTTTTAGAATAAGCTCCTGATATCTTTAAACACAGCCCCAAGCCAGGCACCTGCATTACAGCAGGCTGGCTAGGTCGAAGGCCATTTCCAGGGATGCTGGATGTTGGGGCCAGGCCCAGGGAGTGAGGGTGTACAGTTTCTCCAGAATCACTCAGATGTCCAGTGGGCAGCTTTCCGTGAATACAAGCATAGATACGCTTTCTTTCTTTTTAAAGACCCTTAATTCTTTGGATTCTTGCACGGCTGCCAGATTGTCATTCTCGGGCTTTGCATGTTGTTTTCCTCATTTATTTGTGAAAACGAGCATGGTGCATGGCAGACCCCTACTGAGTATGCGGGGGCCCTGAACAGACGGCCCAGCGGCTGCACTTCGATGGCCGCTGACCGAGCCGACAGGCGGAAGCTCACTCCTCTTGTTCTGCTCGTGTGTTTTTACGGGGGTTTTGTCTGCTGCCTTTATTAATATTGTTTTTCTTTTTTCCCTTTCTCTGATAAATTCCTTTAACTTGTCCTCACCTTCCGTTCGACAATAGCCGTGGAGGGTAAGCACATGGTATCTGTGTGTCTGTCCAGCTCTCTATCACACCCCGCTCTGTGTGCGACTCTGGACCAGGAATTGGGAAGCCTGGGGAGGGCGCTTTTGCTTGGTTTGTCACCAAAAGCAGCATTTATATTTGCCCAAGAGTGAGACGTGAGCATCTGTGCAGTGATGGGACATTCTCGTCCCTCGTGTCTCATGGCTTAGGGATGGGCGCCCAGAGTTAGAGCCTGAGCACTGACAGCAGATTCACGAATGAACAGCTATTGGGCGCCGGCATTCAGTCTTCTCCGAGTGGCCATACGCAGTCCTTTTTGTGCCTGGGGTGGCCAGTTCGACTTTTTAAATACGCTGAAGGTTCCCTAGAGGCCCTTGTGCAGCCTTCAGGGCTCACATGTTGTCTTGGATAACATTTGTTGAAGTCTCTCTGTGCCCGGGCCCTGAGATGGGCCGTTTTCCATATGTTCCTTCATTTCACCCCCATTACAGCTGCGGGTGAGGGGGCAGTGCCCGCCCCCCACCAACAGAGCTGCACCCACACAGCTCCCACCTCAGCAGCGTTCTGGAAGCAGGTGGTGTCCATGTAAAGAAGACTTGCATTTGCCCACTTTTTATAACCATGAAAGGAATACACGTTTCCATTAGGTGGTTTGAAGGCAACTAAGCTGAGCCATACAGGTTTTACTGCAAAATTCAAACTAAGTGGAAATTCTTATAGTCTCAATGTAGAACACTTGACCCCTTAGCCAACTGTCTCTAAATCCTCAGAGAGGTGTAAAATATCTGGATTCTTTCTCTTTTGGTGAATGATTCTGGGGGGACGATGAATCACTTCTCTGAATGAATCCGGGGCTTTTAGTATAATGTGTGTGATTCCATCTCATTTCCTTTAACTGAGCTCAAAGTTAGAAAAAAAGGTGCCTTATTTATTTGTCACTTGGATGAATTGCTTTGCTGTCATCCTCAAGCTGAACTATGTCCCCTAAGACAAGAAGATCAGTTATGTGATCTGCTTTGATCTCTTTTAAAGACCCTTTCTAACCTAGTTGCAGTGATATGACGCCATCTGCTGGAGGATAGAAAGATAACCGCCTTCTGTGTTGGCAGCTTCAGCCCCAGGAAATCAGCCCCCCTCCCACTGCCAACCTGGACCGGTCCAATGACAGGGTGTATGAGAACGTGACGGGCCTGGTGAGAGCGGTCATCGAGATGTCCAGCAAGATCCAGCCAGCCCCGCCAGAGGAGTATGTCCCCATGGTGAAGGTGAGCTCAGCCCCCTCACGTGAAGCAGGAGACATTCCCTGTGCCCTTCGGGTCCAGCCTGACTCTTCAGAAGGTCTGCATCGCATGGGGATCACTGCCATTCCCGACCTTGACCCTGGAATGTCCTGAGCAACAGAGTCTGTCAATAACTACTGCTCATACATATGATCTTGAGTGAGAAAAGATGCAGAAGAGTACTTACAGTCTGACGCCATTGTGACGTAGGGGAGGTAATTACGGTGTTGAAGTGCCAAGACAGATGATACTCGGAGACCCTGCTTTCAGTCTTTTGGGCATTAACTCAGGGGTGGAATTGCTGGATCGTATGCTAGTTCTAGTCCTAATTTTTTGAGGACACACCATGCTGTGTCCCACAATGGCTGCAGCAATTTACATTCCCACCAGCAGTGCACAAGGGTTCTATCTAGTTTTTCTCCATCCTCACTAACTTTTTATTTTCGGTTTTGTTTTTTCTTGATAGTAGCCATCCTTATATGTGTGAGGTGGTATCTCACTGGGCTTTTGATTTGCATTTCCCTGATGAGTAGTGAGGTTGAACATCTCTTCGTGTGCTTTTTTGTGTTGGCCATTTGTGTGTCGTCTTTGGAGAAATGTCTGTTCAAGTCGTTTGCCCACTTTTTAATGGGGTTGTTTGGCTTTTTGTCGCTGAGTTGCAGGATTGAACCCCGTTTTTAGTGTACCAGTGAGCAGTCTCTGGAACAGCTTCTTTTAAACCATCAGTGTGGAGCAGCTGCTTGGAAGCTGTGATGTTTTATGGGCAGCACAGTTAATCCATTCTGGTTTCGTCTTTAGGCTATGCTCCCATAACACTTATAACCAAAGTTCTTAAGGGTGAACTTGCATGAACCACAGACGGGTTTTTAAAAAATACTAATAAACTCAACAATATACAAAAGCAACCAGAATTTTGTACATGATAAGACTTTTTATGGTCGTTTTCTAGAAGCTGCTTTTTTAACCGTATTACTTTGGCAAAACTACACTCTTTTTGTTGATCCAGTGTCAGTAACTAGCATGTCCTTACTGGTCTTGTACCTACTGCATGTATAACTTAGCACCTGAGTCATTACATAGTTGACCCTCATAAGAATGACAACGACAGACATTTTAACTCTAACGTCATATCGTTTTTAATCACGGCTGGTCCCTTTAAGCTCCGAGTGGCAGGGGGAGGGCTGTTGTGCTCCGTGTACATAGTGGACGAAGCTCCGGGGTCAGAATGGCCTCCGTAGCAGACTGCCACCTGTCGTTCCCACATGTGGTAGCAGTAACATCCTTTTTGGTGGCCCGCGAGGCTTTGGAAAGCACTGGGAAGGGAAGAGAGTCACGGAGCACACACAGCCCCAGCGCCGCCTTCCCTGGGCGTCCGGGCGGCTTTTCATACATAAGCCTCCATTCCCCTGTTCCCCAGACAGTAGAGCATGAGTAGATTCAGAGAGATCTGAATCTGGGGGAAATTGCCTCATAACTTAATGAGATCAGGCTCAGCACTGTGGAAAAGAAATACAGAAATTTTCCTTAAAAAAAAAAAAAAGAAAAAGCAATTTTCCCAAAAGTGGTGAAAAGGAAACGAAAAACCATGTAACTGGAAGGAAACACTGTCATTGCTGGCATGAAACTCCTTGACGTGCGTCCTAACACTGGGTGTGGTCCTGTCTGTTAGGAAGTCGGCTTGGCCCTGAGGACGCTGTTGGCCACCGTGGATGAGACCATTCCCGTCCTGCCCGCCAGCACCCACCGAGAGGTAGGGCCTCATCCAGAGGGCAGCGTGGCGGGGGGAGCACAGCGCACGCTCTGCAGGCGTGACCTCCTGGCCGGGCCCCAGGTCGGGACGCCGGCGACTGGCCGTCCATCTTCAGAGCTGTGTGGAGCCACCGCACCGCGTGTGGGGTCCCGACCTGAAGGACGGGGCGTCCGTGAGGACAGGTGGGGAGCGCAGGATTGGGGTTGCTGCTGCCCTGGAACCCTCCAGAGCGAGGACGGAGGCTGTGGCATCCTGCCCTCCTTCCTCGAATTCCTCTGGAAATTTTCGAGTTTGCAAGTGACCTTGGTTTTCCACTTAAAGCAGCGATATAAACATTCCTTGTAACCAGTAAATAGGCTTAGCGTTGGGGTCTGCACCCAGCCCAGCTCACTTCCCACACCTCGCCCTTCCAGCTCCAGCGTCCACTTTCCTGCTTTCTCTCTCAGGGTGCGTGATCTGTCCTTCCTCCAGCAGGCAATCTGTTTGTTTTTGTTTTCTTAGTTTTTACTGTGAAATGATTTCAAACTTGAGGAAAAGCTCTGAGAACAGCACCAAGAACTTGCAAGCACCCTCGCCCTGATCGCGCCGCCTTCCCCGTCTGAGCCCTTTGCGTCCTCTCTCTGCACGCGCAGGCTTTACTTCTCCAGAGCCACCTGGGGGCTGGTTGTGCGCATCTCGCCCTCTTACCTTCAGTATTTGCGTTTGTGTTTTCGAATAACGGGCCATACTCTTACCCTGCACGGTCACTGCATCCTGGAATTTAACACTGGCCAGTGTGCTCATCTCTCAGCAGGTGGTGGTCTGGGTTCACCAGTCACCCCAGTAATGCTTCTCCCTCTGGCTGGAGACAGCCTGGGGCTCACGTGGCCCCTGACAGCACTCAGCGTGTCTGTGTGCCTCTCTCCTGGGACAGCTCCTCAGCCCCGCGCTGTCTTCTGCGACAGAGTATAGGCCCCCTGTGTTCCAGAGCCTCCCTGACGTGGAGCTGAGGGGTGTTCTCTAAAGGCTGCTGTTTCCTCCTGGTCAGGCTGAGGTTTTACATCTGCGGTGAGGCTGCGTCCTCCGCGGAGGTCGAGTGCGAGGGCAGCACGTCCAGCAGGGTGTCTGGACACGCGGGGCGGTCGGGCTCATCTCCTGCAGCTGGTCCTGTAAGCGGCACCAGTTCACCTGCATGGCACCACGTAAATCCTTTTGGAAAATGCCTCTGACTGGTGTCACTGTGTAACTTAATATTTCTCTCCCGTTCAGAGGTTAGCTAGTTTATCTGCTTTATTAGAAATTTAATTGGTTTTCCACAGTGAGCAAGGATTTTGCCCCAAATGGAGACGCTCCAGGCGCCAGAGGCAAAGCAAGTGGCACCCTAACGGCTGGATATTTTGGCGGGACCGTTTCTAACTTCCTGCTTTAGCTGGTAACGGCTGAAACCACCTCTCTGTGTACCTGGCTCTTCTGCACACCGTGTACGCCTTCCTGTGCCCCTGCTCCCCTCCCGCCCTCTGGACCCAGCTGTCCCTGACCCCGCCCAGCGGTCACCGGGGGCCATGCCCCCACCGCCCTGACCCCTTGGCGAGACCCCTGGAGTTTCAGAGCCTTGCCGGCCCCACCCCCAGCCTTTCTTTGCCGCCCCGATGGTGCTCCCCGGACTTGCGTTTTACAGATGCCTTTTCTCCTTGGCAGGGCTCCCTACGCCCACAGATCCAGATGTTTGAGGCCCTCACCCTCTGTGCTGTGAGCGAGCCCACTCCGTGTGCCCCAGGCACTAGCTGTCTGCAGGACGTCTGCCCCTGTAGCACATTCTGCTTGCAGGGTCAGTGGGACCAGCATGCACTCACCGCCGTGCCCAGCACGAACCACACGCGCGTGCACGCACACGTACACACGTGCAGACAGCCTGTGTCACTCACAAGTCTCAGGTCGGGCCTTGCTTCGCCGTCCTCACGGCCACGTCCGCTCTTCCCTGAGGTATCACAGCGGCCTCTCAGCTGCTTACTCCACCTGTGGGCTCTCCCTGCCCTTCCGTTGACGTTGCACACTGCCACCAGAGCCCTCTCTAGATTACGTTATTCCCCTTCCTAAAGTTCCTTAGGCCTCCCCGTTGCTAAGTTGAGCAGGACCAAGGTGAACGTGGGTGGCTGACGAGGCCCTTCACGGTGGAGGCCGGCCAGCTTGTGCAGTCTCGGCTGGATGCAGGCGAGCTCTCCTCTGTGGAGTCTCTCCACCCCTCTCAGAAGGAGTGAACTGCTCCTCTCCGGGTCCATTTCTGTGGCGTGATTTTCCCGTGTGTGATGGGCAGCTCTGCGTGCTTCTGCCACGCTGGGCTGTGAACACAGACACATTGGGTCACTCTGGCGTCCACAACTCCAAGGGCCTTGTGTACAGTAAGTGCTCGCTGATTGTTGAAAGAGCACGTGGCTAGATCGCCGCTGGTTAAGTACACAGGTTGGAGGGATCGCGAGACACCCCAAGCAAAGCTCTCCGGCCCTATGGCTCCTTCCGCCAGCCTGACCCCACTCCCCACCTCTGATCCGTTTGGAAGGGTCTAGAGTTCACGTCAGAGTGGAGCAAGTGTCTGGTGACACCCTTGAACCATCTCCTGCGTAGCAGAGGAAGGTCTTGAAGCAGGTGCAGTAGAAAGCCTGTGGGCCTGGAGGTGGAGACCAGGGTCTGCCTTGTTTAAGGGGAAGTAAGAAAGTTTCTGCTCCTGGAGGCACCTAAGAAAAGCACCTAAGAATGCCCTGAGTGTTGGCTGCAGGAGGCGCTCCTGACCCTCTTGTCCTTGCAGATTGAGATGGCCCAGAAGCTGCTGAACTCCGACCTGGGGGAGCTCATCAACAAGATGAAGCTGGCCCAGCAGTATGTCATGACCAGCCTGCAGCAGGAGTACAAGAAGCAGATGCTGACGGCCGCGCACGCCCTGGCCGTGGACGCCAAGAACCTGCTCGATGTCATCGACCAGGCCAGACTGAAGGCCCTGGGGCAGACGAGGCCACACTGAGCGCCGGGGCCTGCTCCCCGCTCCGCCGCCACCAGCAGCGAGGCTCTGGCCGGCCGTGGGCGCCAGCACTCACAGCGCCAACACTCTGGCCGAGAATGGTTGAAAATCTCATATAAGTTTAACCGCATTTTGATGTGGGTTGTTTTGGTTTTGGTTCTTTAATCATGGTGTTCAGAAAAGTCCGGGATCCAAAATGTGGCATTTTTCTGAGAATAAAAATTGTACATGAGAAGCTTTTAAAGAATCATGAAGAACAGATTTTGTTCACATCAGGATATGCTTTCGTGGAAGCGGCCAGGGCAGTGATGCACTGGTTCCTGAACTGGCCGGACTGGTCCTTGGAAGAAGACGGGGAAGTGGAGGATTCCAGGAAACCCAAGGGGCTGAGAATCCCTTTGCCAACCGCAGACTCACTACCCGGGCTGGAATTTCTGTCGTTAGAATGCCGTTCATTTGCAATATGCTATAATACCACTTCACAAAGAAAGAATATAAAAGCTATATTTTGAAGACTTGAGTGACTTCAGAAGAAAACTACAACCCTCTTGTCTTTCCTGCCTTTTACTTTCATGTGAGTATGTGAAGCATTTGGTTGGAAACTAGCTGTAGAACACACTAAAAACGTTTGTCTTTTTCCACCAGAATAATGTGCCGGTTTTTTGTAGCGCTGTTATTTCTCTTGGAAGCAGAAATGCTTTGTACCGGAGCACCTCCGAACCGCATTGAGAAGAAGTTCTGGAACCATCCCTGTTTTCCATTTTTATATAATTTATAAAGAAAGATTAAAGCCATGTTGACTATTTCACAGCCACTGGAGTTAACTAACCCTTCATTGCGTCTGTCTTCCCAGGAAGGAATTGGGCAAAACAGAGATTTGGTTTCCTTTTGATGTCCAGTTTTACCATCCATTCTGTTAAATAATTTTGAAAAATACGCCCTCTCTTTAGTTTGTTGGGGGAAATAAATTATTCTCAGGAAGAATATAATGAACTGTACAGTTACTTTGACCTATTAAAAAGGTGTTACCAGTAAAGTGCTTGGTGTAATATCCTTTCTCTTGGTTCTGTTCCTTCAGATCATTTGAAATTTCTCAGGTGACTTGTCAGATACCGTAACATACAGGAAAGCTCTCGATAATGATTAGTTTCTTTTATTCTTTGTCTTGTCGACAAGTCGAGAACACTCCTCATAAGTTAACCTTTTTGTTCCATCTTCACGGTTAAATGCAGAAACCGAGCTAGGGTGATGTCGTCCCTGAAGGACTTCCCTCCACAGGCTTGGTGTCACTGCCACCCGTCCAGCCTCGGGGAACCTGTTCTCTTAAGGGAACTGTCAGCAGGACAGACCCCAGACCCACCCTCATCTCGCTAAGCCTCTGGTGCGCAGGACGGGGGTCTGCAGCACTGGGAACCTGGAGGGAGGAGAGCCGGGGCACAGCCCCCAGTGGAGGGACTCGAGCATGTCCTGCAGGAAGACGCACGTCCCCGTGTGCAGCAGTCACTCCCCTCTGGGCTGCCTGGTGTCTTCTTCGTCTGAAGAGAAGCTCGGGGACGTCGCCCTTCTGAGTTTCTCTCGGGCTCTCCAGTCTCCGCTTCCTCATCTTTAGGATGGTGATCGTGAGGTTAAATAAAGTGAGCGGTGTGAATGACGAAGCCCTTCACACGCTCCCAGGGGCTCGACTGCGGGGCTGTGAGCCACGGCCGCGGCACGTGTCCTCTGCCTCCTGCTCTGACTTTCCCTCCAGTACCAAGAGCTGCAGGTAAGTCTGGAAGCGTCCTGTAAGTCAGAGGGAAGGGCATTTTGGTTGTGAGAACGGGTGGAGACAGATAGCAGATGGTGTTGGCTGGCCGCTTGGTGGCCCCGGGGCCGTCAGAAGGGCCATCCGTGGCTCCACCACCTCGTTCTGCAGACGACAGCTACCCACTGAGGCGTTCGACCCTGTCCGCGTTGGCCAGGAGAAGCAGTAAAGAAGGTGAATACGAGCCTGCTCACAACCTCACCCTCTGTCTTTCTCCAGCTCCATATATTTTAACAGTATTTTAATTGAAGAGTAATTTAAATAGAGAAAAGGGCACATGAACGCTGAGCTTTCTGAACTTTTCACAAAGGAGCACTCATATCGCTGGCACCCAGCCTCAGGGACAGGACAGTACCAGCAGCCCAAAAGTCTGCCTGGGGCCCCTCCTAGCCACTGCTTCCCCAGAAGGGTTACAGCCACCCTGCTTGCCTTTTATCAACTTTATTGAGATGTAATTCACACAGAGTAAGAACCTGCTGAGTGAACAGCTGGATGACTTTCTCCAAACGTGTGCATCCAGTTCCCCATCAGTCCCCACACCCACCGAGGCAGCCGCTGGCCTGGTCTCTTGCGCCGTAGATCTGGCCTTACACGCCAGGTTGCTTCTGGAACTACTGTATGCACTCTTCCGTCTCTGGCTTCTTTGACTCGGTGATGTTTTGGAATATCCGTGTTGTTGCGTCATCAGGATTTGTTCTTTATTTCTGATGATACTCCGTGGTCTCACAGCCAGTTCACCTGTCACCTGTTGGTGGATGGGACATTTGAGCTGTTTTCAATCTGGTTATTATGAATGAAGCCGCCGTGGACATTTGTGTACAAGTACACGTGTTTCCGTTTCTCGTGGGCGAACAAGTATGAGCGCACTTTCTGGAACTTACGGTAAGTGTTCAACTTTATTAAGAACTGCCCAGCCGTTTTCCGATGTAGTTGTACCATTTTACCCTCCAGCCAACAGCACATAAGCCTTCCTGCTGCTCCACGTTCTCACCAGTATTTGGCATTGTCAGTCTTTTATAATTTTAGACTTTCTAGTGAATATGTGTTCCATCTCATTTTGTGTTTCTTTTTTTTTTTTTTTTTTTTTTTTACAAATATTTTGTTTATTTTAATGAAGCTGGTACAGACAATGTCCATTTAAAACCCATATCCCAGGCCAAAAAGTACAAATAAAGTCAAAAAGAGCAGCGTTCTGCTGTATACACTTCTGCATGAATAACTTTAACTGCTAATGAAAATTAGAACTTTTCTGGGATCTTCTGACAAGATTTTTCTTTCATCTTAAAATGCTTTCTCTTCAGTGAAGCCATCTTTGGAGTTAGTCATTATTTTCACCACCTCTGTCACCTTGACTCCAACCTGATATTCCTCTTCTTTTGGTCCAGACCCTCAGATTCTAAAAGTAGCTTCAAGTTAAGGAAAGGTCATTTTTCCACAGTTCAGTTCTCTGAAAAACTTCCATCTCCCACTGAAAGTCACAGTCCAGGAGTGAAGCAATCACATGCTAGAACTTCAGGGCCAATTGGAAAGTCATTATGAACACTCGCATTAGTCAATCTTATTTATCACAAGCCTGTAAATGCACAGTCCTGGAAAAGGCAGCCTCTCTGTGCACACACATAATTTTTAAAAAGGAGAGGGCGATATGAATGGGGCTGAGGTTTGATCACCAAAAATCAGCACAATGAAAACAAACAATAATGAATAATGGGCACTAGAATTCAAATTACCAGATGTTCTAAAGAGATGGGGTGCCAGTTTTCAATTCTGTTTTGAACACCACGTTACAAAAGAACTATTTTTAAAAATAAAAAAGGATTAAGGGAAAAGAAAAAATAAAAATATCTAAATTGTTGAACGACCCCCTGTTTGTTCCTGATAAACTTCAATCACATCTTCTTCCTCCATTCCCAATTCTTTTGGAGTGTGATTATCAGCAATTCTCTGACCTTCAAAGAGAAACCTGAGTGAATTCATGGGAACTCCCTGTCTTTGACAGTATGATTCTTTGAGTTTCTTGAGATGTGTTGTCATTTTCACTTTGAAGTGAATCTCACTGCTATCCTGTCCGATGACTTTGAGTTTAATATATTCTCCTTCCTTCTTATCCCCCAAGTCCTCAGTTGAAGGTTTTGCCTCCTGGTCAGACATGGTGACGGTGGTTTCCCCCGGGGTCTCCGCACAGCAGCGGCCTTGCGTAGGCAGAACCTCGCTCCGGGGTTTACAAATCCGTCTCCCTTCCCATTTTGTGTTTCTTAATGTACAGTGATGTTGAGTGTCCTTTCCTATACTTACTGGCCATTTCTATATCTTTCCCGGGAAGTCTCTGCTCACATGTTTTGCCCTGTTTAAAATTGGGCTGTTTGGGAATTCCCTGGCGGTCCAGTGGTTAGGACTCGGCGCTTCCATTGCCGAGGGCACAGGTTCGATCCCTGGTCAGGGAACTAAGATCCCTCAAGCCATGTGGCATGGCCAAAATAAATTAATTGGTTAATTAATTAAATACAATAAAATTGGGCTGTTTATCACTCTGTTGGGTAGATAGGAATTCCTACCCACTGGGTGGTAGGAATTCCCTCTGTGTCCCAGATACTAGTCTTCGTCAAATACTTGCTTCCCACACATTTTCTCCCAGTCTGGGGCATGGCTGTTCATTTTCTTAACTGCACCTCAGTGTAATTTTATCTGAAAAATTGGTGGAGGGATTGTTGCAATTGGAACTTCATTGGCTTTATAGGTCAGTTTGGGGAGAACGAATATCTTCAGAATGTTGAGTCTTAAAAACATGAACGTAATAGATCTCTGTTTCTTTATATCTTTAATTTTAGTAATGCCATGCCGTTTTCAGTGTAAATAAAGATCTTAAACATCTTTTGTTAGCTGTATTCCTGTTCTGTGTTTTTGATGCTATTATGTTTTAAATTTTTCTTTTTTCTTTTTAAATTTTATTTATTTATTTTTTGCTTAACCTAGGTGTGACATATACTATTTTCTGTTCTGTTTTTTTAATTGAATTATAGTTGATCTACATTGTTTCAGGGGTACAGCAAAGTGATTCAGTTATATCTATGTAAATATATGTATTCTTTTTTTACATTCTCTTCCATTATAGGTTATTACAAGATAACGAGTACAGTTCTGGGTGCTCTGCAGTAGGTCCTTGTTGTTTATCTGTTTTATATATAGCAGTGTGTGTATCTGTTCATCCCAATCTCCTGATTTATCCCCCCACACACACACTTTCCCCTTTGGTAACCGTAAATTTGTTTTCTAAGTCTTCACCTTTTTGGATTCCGCATGTAAGTGATATCATGTGATACTTGTCTTTATCTGACTGACTTCACTCAGTACGATAACCTCTAGGTCCATTCATTGCTGCAGATGAAATCGTTCAATTGTTGGTGGCTCAGTACATAGAAATGCAGTCATTCACACTGTGTCCTTGGTGGGTCCAGCCCTTTTCTGTCTCTGTTCACCTGCCCCATCCTGGAGGGATGCACCCCAAACTCCGACCCCACCCAGCCCCTCGTGCTGTCCCTTCATGCAGCAGAGGGCAGGACACAGCAGCCGAAACCGAGTGCAGGTGCCGGACACTGTCAGCCACCCTCAGGGCAGTCGGGCTCAGTCTCTCTATTTGGGGCTCCCCTTGCTGGGTGGGGCTGACTGCCACCCTCTCAGCCCAGGTCTGACCAGGTTTGTGTACCACCAATGAGGGCTGCACATCTTTTAAAACTTTTAAATCATACTTGACTTTAGTTTGTTATCTTGATGAATTTGACAACAAAAACAGTCTTTCTAGCTATTTTCCCCTCTGGGGGAAGAATGCGCTTTAAATTTACCCAAACATTTTTAGGCATTGACGTCTTTTCAAACATTCGTCTTCTTTTATTGCACGAGTGTGTAAGTGGTACACATACTTACACATTAGAGTAGTGGAGAACATTAGAAAATACAGCCAAGTCAGAAAAATTTTTAATTGCCCCAAGATTAGGAACAAGACAAAGATGCCAGTTTCACCACTTAACATTCAACGTAGGACTGGAAGTTCATGCCAGAGCAGTTAGGCAAGAAAGTAAATAAAGGGCCTCCACGTTGGAAAGAGAGAAGTAAAGCTACTTCTATTCACAGGTGATGTGATCTTATACATGGAAAATCCTAAAAACTCCAGAAAAACTGTTAAAGATAATTAAGAAATTCAGCAAGTGAATAAACAGAATGTGGTGTGTCCACACCACGGAATATTATTCAGCCATAAAAAGAAATGAAGTACCGACGCACGCTACAACACGGATGGCCCTTGAAAACATTAGGTTGTGAAACAAGCCAGACACAAAAGGCCACAGACTGTGTGATTCCATGTGGTTTTGTGATTTATAATAAGAAACAGAAATTTGGTGTTCCTCCCATTCCTGGTACAGAGCTCTCAAAAAACCTTGGAATTTCCTAGGAGATGAGAGAGACACCGGTGTCCTTTGGAATTAATTCTTAACAAGCCCCTTTCAATGACACCTGATTTTATGTTAATGAGGAGACTTTGGGGAATGGGGCTGGTTGCTAGAGGAACTGCCCGTGACTACAGGGTTGGGACTTTGATCAGTCGTGCCTATGCAGCGGTACCTCCATAAAAACCCACACAGACAGGGTCTGAGCTTCCGGGGTGGTGGGCGCGCGTAGGTGCTGGGGCACGCCCGGGGCATGGCCGCTCCACACCCCTTCCCACACACCTTGCCCTGCACATCTCTTCCTTCTGGATGTCCCTGAGTTCTGTTCTTGTAACAAACTGTTCTTTTAATAGTAATGAAATCTAATAAGTTAAATGTTTTCCTGAGTTCTGTGAGCTGCGCTAGCAAATTCATGGGACCTGAGGGGAGGGTCAGTCTGTGGCAGCAGTAGCACCGGTGATGGTGCCATCGGCACTGGAGAACAGGACAGCCTGTGGCTGAGCCCTTCGCCTGGGGGGATCTGATGCTGTCTCCCGGTAGATGGGGTCAGGACGGAGCTAAACTGCAGGGTACCAGCTGGTGTTGCAGAATCGCTTGGTGTGGGGAAAACGCCCACACGTTGAGGGACCAGAAGTGTCAGAAGGGAAACGTTGTGAGTAAAGTGTCGTAAGCAATGTAAAGTAAAACCAAAGTTTTTTCCTTTACATTCTATTTATAGGAAATGTCCAGAATAGGCACGTCCCTAAAGACAGAAAGCAGGTCAGTGGTTGCCAGGGGCTGAGGAGGACTAGGGAGCGACTGCTTAATGGATGCAGCATCTCCATCTGGGGTGACGGAAAATTCTGGAACTAGGTAATGATGATGGCTGTACAACATGGTGAATGTACTTAATGCCACTGAACTGTACACTTTAAAAATGGTTAATTTTGTGTTGTGTGTATTTTACCACGATAATAAAAAGTATCAAATGTCTTATTAAAAAACATTAGGTACCTACTTATGTAGGGGGATGAATGGTCACCCACGGTGTCCGCAGGAGTCCAGGGGACATGTAAGTGGGGACAGGTGACGGCAGGTCCTGGGTGGTCTGCACCGCGCAGCTTCATTCGGCTCTCGGTACCCCTCCTTCTAGGCCCAATCACAAAACTACCCCCTCCCAACAGCATCTCATCCAGGGCAAAGCCTCACTCTCAGTCCCTCCCCCAGATCCTTCTTTCACCCAAGAAAGAACTGACGGCTCCGCCCTTGGTTTTCTCTGAAGACGTGAGAAGGTCAGCAAACTTTTTCGATAAAAAGCCAGACAGTATTTCAGGCTTTGCAGGTTGGATATGATCCCTGTCGCATTATCTCTTTTTTTCTGTTTTGACAACCCTTTAAAAATGTAAAAACATTCTTAGCTCACTGGCCAGTAGAGTGTGTTTATCTTTTTAAATTATAATCAGACCGTGTCTTTCTCACACACACACACACACCACCCCTACCCCGCTCATAACCTCCAAAGGCTTCCTGGCACTTAAAATAAAATATTAGAATTCAGACTGCTCCAGGGCCTGGCACGACCAGACCTGCCAGCTCCCTACCATGGCTCTCTGTCCCCCTCCACCTCAGCCACACGGGCCTAGAACATTCCGGGTCATCTGAACCTTCCAGCCTTTGCCTTGTGGCCAGCCATCACCACAGTCAACTTCAGAACACTTCATTGCTTCCGAAAGAAACCCTGCACCCCTTACCCATCCTCCTCCACCCCCAGCCCCTGGCAATCACGACTCCACTTTCTGGCTCCAGGGATTTGCGTCTTCTGGATCTTTCCATACAAATGGAATCACACAATGTGTGGTCCTCAGTGTCATAATGTTGTCAGGGGTCGTCCGTGTTGTAGTATGTTTCGGTACTTCTTTCCTTTTTAATTTTTTTTTTTTTTTTTTAATTTATGGCTGTGTTGGGTCTTCGTTTCTGTGCGAGGGCTTTCTCTAGTTGCGGCGAGCTGGGGCCACTCTTCATCGCGGTGCGCGGGCCTCTCACTATCGCAGCCTCCTGTCGCGGAGCACAGGCTCCAGACGCGCAGGCTCAGCGGCCATGGCTCACGGGCCTAGTTGCTCCACAGCATGTGGGATCCTCCCAAACCAGGGCTCGAACCCGTGTCCCCTGCATTAGCAGGCAGACTCTCAACCACTGCGCCACCAGGGAAGCCCCCTACTTCTTTCCTTTTTAAATCACTAAGTAATGTTCCATAGTAGAGATAGACCACAAAGTCTCATCAGTTGATGGACGTTTGGGTTGTTGCTACTGTTTGGTTCTATGTATGAATAACGCTCCTGTGGAAATTTGTGCATGAGTTTTTGTGCAGACTCATATTTTTATTTATCTTGGGTATATACGTAGGAATGGAGTTTCTGGGTCATATGCTAATTCCATGTTTAACCATTTGAGAAACTGCCGGAGTACTTTCTGAAGCGGCTGCACTATTTTACATTTTCATTGGCAACGTATAAGAATTCCAGTTTCTCCACAGCCTTGCCGACTTGCCGTCTTCCCTTTTCTTAGCCCTGTCCTAAGCCCTGGGGGCCCAGGAGTGAGCAAAGCAGGTAAGAAAATAGAGGCCATCTGTGGCCCCTCTGGTCTGCTGTTGGAAAGTCCAGCCAGACCAGAATGACATAAGCCCAGTTCATTCCAGTTGATAATTAAAATCCAAACTCTTATCCGGTTTGAAATGTTTCTCCTCCCCCAGCTTAGACTGGATGTGGAAGCCTGGAGCAGGGCAGCCCCTGACATCTGGGAGCTGGCGTGGCCCTCACAGCACAGCCTGCGTCCTGCTGAACCCCAGCAATTTCATAGGATGTGGACCTCACACAGGTCAGTCTGTGACTGTGATGGACCAAGACAAAAACCATGAGTTGTCCAAACAGCAAAAGTGGCCGACCGTTCCGCCCACCTGCCCCCTGCTGACCTGAGCGATTTCTACTGCTTTACCACCCATGGCTGCCCCTCCCTCCCGACAAGACCGATAAGATGCCCAGTCACAAAGCTCCCCCCGCTTCCCAAGAGCGCCTAATGCGGAGCAGACCCCACTTGCTCAGCCCTCCCCCAAATGACCTCAGCCCATCCCAGGTTCTGTTGTGCTGGGCTGAGTGACGGCCCCAAGTTGTCCACGTGCTGATCCCTAGAGCCTGTGAGTGCTCCCTTTTATGGCAAATGGGACTTTTCGTGCGATTAAGTTAAGGATATTGAGATGGGGCTGTTGGGATGGGCCTGGTGTAACTCAGGGGGACCCTTACAAGAGGGAACGTTTGTCTGCAGAAGGGGAGAAGGCAGTGTGACAATGAAGGCAGACATTGGAGTGATGCACCCACAAGCCAAGGAATGTGGGCCGACTCCAAAAGCTGAAAGAGTCGAGGAGTGAATTCTCCCCTAGAGCCTCCAGAAGGGGCCGGCCCTGCCAGCCTCACCTTTAGTCCAGCAAGACTAAGTTCAGACTTCCAGCTTCAGCTGTAGGAGGAAGCATGTGTGTTGTTCTCAGCCAGTGGGGCCAGGACTCTAATGCACACATGTTAAGTCTTTTCTAAAGACGCCCCCTTGGTTCCTCAGGATGTGTGTTCTCCCTCGTTGCAGCGAGCAACAGCCTGACACGTTCAGCTGCTGCTGTGTTCTTGGCTGTGGGCTGGA
>NW_020172779.1:20734641-20744067 GCF_003031525.2 Neophocaena asiaeorientalis asiaeorientalis | reverse complement strand
GGGGTGGGGAGTTGGGCAAGGTGTACTGGTGTCACAGTGTGACCAGGCATTAGTTCTCCCACACCCGCAGCCCAGCTCCCAGGAGCAGCACAGGTGCAAAGCTAACTCTACTTGGGGGTGACTTTGCAAATTCCAAAGAGCCCCACCTAGCAGGGTCTGGGAGTCCAACTCCCCCGACACAGACCCCGCTCCTCTTCCTCCTCCAGCCGCCTTGTCCCACCTGTGCAGTGAGCCCCTCCCCTGGGCTCCTCTGCCCCTCGAGTTGCCCTTGGACCAGCCCTCGCCCTTGGTGAGGGAGAGCGCGGCCCAGCCCTTC
The DNA here is from genome assembly GCF_003031525.2 of Neophocaena asiaeorientalis asiaeorientalis. Lineage (NCBI taxonomy): Eukaryota > Metazoa > Chordata > Mammalia > Artiodactyla > Phocoenidae > Neophocaena > Neophocaena asiaeorientalis. The sequence goes on along the minus strand of NW_020172779.1, from coordinate 20,743,751 downwards.
CCTCTGTCCCGCCTCCTCCAGGCCCTGCCCCAGAGGGACCAAACCTCTCCTCCCCCAAACCCTCAAGGTCCCCAGTGCTCCTGGGACACTGTATCTGGGACACTCTCAGATACTCTCAAAAGGGACCCGATCTCTGTCCTTCATCTTCCCGTCTCGCCCTCACCTGGCCTCGCAGCCCTCCGACAACGTGCCCCGATCCATCAGGGAGGGGCACTGGGCGAGCGGGCCCTCCCTCAGGGGCCTCTGCAGACCCCAGCCTCCCCGGGTCTCTCAGCCGGAACACCTCTAACTCCCGGTTTCTCTCTTGGACACTGGCTAGTTGGTTGCCCGACCGTGGAAAGTAATCTGGAGAAATCAGCTAATGAGTAACTTCCCAGGAAATTATTACAAATCTGCTGCCACTGAGTGAGTCACAGGAAACGGGGTGGGGGGGATCACCCCCAAACACACACGTGCTTAGTTACTGCAAGCCCAGTGCCAGCGGTAAGGCACCAGCAGCTCACCGTCTGTATCTAAACGGTGCTGTGTTGCGCTTGTTGCGTTCTGTTTCTTTTGCACCTTCTCTGCTCCTGATGGAACATTTTATTGGAATTCAAAGTCCCACACGTTTTTTTTTAAGTTCTTTAAGGTCAAAAAAAGCATTGGTTTTTCTGTTTCCTTATTCTTCCATTACTTTTAGGATATTCCTCATCTTCAGAACTCCTACTTGGAATCTTAATTTTTTTAACTCAGTGTGTCAGGTCTTTCCTGGTCTCACTGTGAACATCTTCCCAGAACCCTTCCCTTCCGGTGGTCCTGAGATGCCGTCTCCTGGAGGCTGTGGAGGCTGCTGCCGTGCCGCTCCCCACGCTGGCCCTGCTCCCAGAGGTCTTTCTCTAGGACCCCCCTAAGTGGCGGGCATCTCGGGGCAGGGGAAGGGGCCCTCCTGGGGCCTGTGGGGCACACATTCCCCCCCCCCTTCCTCTACTGCTCACAGCTCGTCGTTTCACGTGTGGGGCTCCATCCCTGCCTGGCTTCTGGGGTCCCGCGGGGTCGGGGTCGCGTCTGGAGAGGTGAGTGTCATATGCAGCGTGCACTGCTCGAAGATGGGGGGCTTAGCCACCTGGAGACTCCAGTGCACTGGGCAGACGGGACCAGACTTGCGTCCCGGCTCCTCCGGGCGAGACCAGGCCAGGCCTAGCCTAACCATGACTGTGGACACAGAGCAGGCCACCCCGCTCTCCCTGGGCCCGGGTTCCACTCTCAGAGACGGAAACCTTTCTTTGCAGCTTCTTGAGCCACATCAAAGCAGGAACGTCCCTGACGCTTAGCACGCCAGGTCTTATTAGTAACCGACACCTTAATAAGAAATGATGGGAATCCCGGGCTCCTTGGGCTGAAGGAGACCCAAGCACTCAGCCTGGATCGTTCGCCAATGTTTACCCTCAAGGAGGCCAGAGAGAGAGACCGCAGAGCTGGGGCCCAGCTAGTCCCAGCCCCAGGATGGTGCCCTCGGCCTTGCTGGAGGGGAGAGCCAGAGAGCTGGGTTCCTGGGCTTGTGACAGGGTGATGGGCTTCGGGTGCTGGGACCCACCTTCACTTCTGCCACAGTTGCACCTGGAAGCAAGCAATGGGCATGTTACCCTAGATAAAGGGAACCTCAAAATGCAGGGGATCAAAATTATGCTCAGTGCAAGGAGCCAGACACACAAGGCCACACACTGCATGACTCCATGTGCACGAGCTGTGCCGAGTAGCAAAGCCACAGGCACAGAGCGCAGAGCGGTGGTTGCCGGGGCTGGTGCGGGGAGCTGCTGAGTACAGGCTTTCTGTCAAGTCTGGGACTAGAGCAGACGTGATGATAGCACAGCTTTTGGGTTGGCCAAAAAGTTCCTTCGGTTTTAAAGTAAAAGTAAAAGGCACATTTTTCATTTTCACCAAGAACTTTATTGAACAACGTATTCACCATTTTGGTCCACTACCTTCTGCCACTTTCCAGGCAACTTCATAATTCCATCTTCCCCAAACTTTATCTTTTTCAGCAAAGAACTGTTCCAGGTGCCTTTTACAGTCTCCCAGGGAACTGAAATTTTTTCCATTAAGAGAATTTTGTAAAGACGTAAATAAATGGAAATCCGAAGGTGCAGTGTCTGGTGAAAATGGCAGATGAATCAGAACTTCCCAGCCAAGCTGTAACAGTCTTTGCCTGGTCATCAAAGAAACAAGCGCTCTTGTGTTATCCTGATGGAAGGTTATCGTTTTCTGCTGACTAATTCTGGATGCTTTTTGTCAAGTGCTGCTTTCCGTTGGCCTAATTGGGAGCAGTACTTGTTGGAATTAATCGTTTGGTTTTCCAGAAGGAGCTCACAGTAGAGGACTCCATTCCGATCCCACCGTATAGACAACATCACCTTCTCTGGATGAAGACGAGCCTTTGATGTGGGTGGTGGTGGTTCATTTCGCTTGCCCCACAAGCTCTTCCGTCCCACATTATTGTACAGTGTCCACTTTTCATCGCCCGTCACAATTTGTTTTATTTTATTTTGTATTTATTTATGGCGGCGTTGGGTCTTCGTTGCTGCTCGTGGGCTTTCTCTAGTTTCGACGAGCTGGGGCTTCTCATTGTCGTGGCTTCTCTTGTTGCGGAGCACAGGCTCTAGGCACACGGGCTTCAGTAGCTGTGGCACGTGGGCTCAGTAGTTGGGGCTCACGGGCTCTAGAAAGCAGGTTCAGTAGTTGTGGCTCATGGGCTCTAGAGTGCAGACTCAGTAGTTGTGGCACACGGGCTTAGTTGCTCCGCGGCATGTGGGATCTTTCCGGATCAGGGCTCGAACCCGTGTCCCCTGCATCGGCAGGCAGAGTCTTAACCACTGCGCCACCAGGGAAATCCCCACAATTTGTTTTAAAAAACAAATGTTTTTGTTACATTTAAGTAGAGAATCGCATGGGGAAATACGGTCAAGAAGTTTTTTTTACCACTTATGTGGAACCCGAACATCAAAGCGCTTAACATAACCAAGCTGGTACAAATGATTTTCAACACTTGATTTGCATATTTTGAGTATGTCGGCTATCTCCCTCGTGGTATAATGTTGACTGTTCTCAATTAATGTCTCGAGTTGATTGCCATCAAGTTCAACTGGTCTACCTGACCGTGGAGCATCGTCCAGTGAGAAGTCTCCAGCACGAAACTTCACTTTTGACACATTCGATCCGTCAGAGCACCTCCTCTATTCACTGCACAAATCTTTTTTTGCGTTTTGGTTGCATTTTTACCTTTCTTGAAATAATAAAGCATAATATTCCAAAAATGTTGCTTTTTCTTCCACGTTCAATTACACAAAAATTCATCAATTTTGATAAGGTTTTTTAAAATGCATGCTGGTATGACAGCTGTCACATACAGTCTAACAAAATTGTTTCAAATAAAGTTAAAGACAGCTAAGTGCTGCTAGAGCCATCTTTCAGGAAAAAAACGAACAAACCTTTTGGCCAACCAAATACTTAATGCCACTGAACCACATACTTTAAAATGGTAGCTTTTATGTTACGTGCGTTGTGTGTTATGTGCATTTTACCACAATAAAAAAGGAAAAGAAATGTAGGGGATTGATGCTAACAATCCTTAGTGTCCCATAGGAGCTCATTAGGGAACTGACCCATCTAAGCGGCCCTGACCAGGCCCCTTGTCTGTCCTGTACCATCTTGGAACCACTCGGCGTAGCTGTCCCAGCCCTTTCCTATCCTGTGCATAAAGTTATAGGCTGAAACTTACCGGTTAAATTTCCTGAGGTGCCAGTCATTGTAACACACAAGTGCCCTTTCTACGTCTTATGTGGAGGACACGGACCACGTTCCCTTCCAGCAGCGATGCAGGAATGGATCAGAAGCCTGCATCTCGCATGCGTGGCTCCGGCGTTTCCTGACTCGGAGCCCTGTCCAGCGTCTCCAGGTCAGTCGGCCTGAGTCCCAGAGCGTGGATGAACCATGGTCTCCAAGCTGGGGAGGAGCCCCTGGGTCCCCAAATCACCAGGGAGCATGAAGAGCCCCGAGGGTCCCTTTCCAGAGGCCCCGCTTCTCCAGATGCTTCTCCCTGTGAGGAAGGAAGGCCCTTCACCTGTCCGAAGTCCACCTCAGGCCTGGACCTGAGCTTGGGAGCTTCATGGCCAGGCCAGGACCGTGTGCCCTGGGGCCCAGGCTCTGGGCGTGTTGGCTGTTGGGATGTTCTGAATTTGGGGAGTGGGGCTGGGGGCGGGGTGACCTAGACTGTTCCCCTTGTGTCCCCAATATGCATCAAAGACAAGAGCGGCCATGGAGTCTCATGAGAGCAAAGCAGAGACATTGATAAGAAATATTAAATGCCAAAAATACCTTTTTAGATATATGCAGCAATTCTCTTTCTTTGCTAACCTCAGGACTCATCCTGGATGGCCTGTCATTAGGTGGAGAGAGAAAGACCCTTCACAGAGCTGAAACGGTGATGGTGACCATGACAGTTCTGTGAAATCGAACTGGAGTGTTTTCTGGAACTATCCCAGTTTCCAAGATACATTGGATAAAACCCAGATGAAACTTCTGCAGTCTCTTTCACCATGGATGAGCATTAATCAGTGAGGTAGTTAAAACCCATTTTATTCAATCATTTCAAGAACTCTAATTTTGATCAATCCTCATCTTACTTCATCTTCTCAAATGCTTAGTATTTCCCACTCCCAACAACAAAAAGTAAATATGACAAGTGAGCTGTCAGAGTGATTGTTTTTAAGCAGTATATGCCTTTCTCTTTAAATTCATTAGGAAAATCCAATTGTGATGTTTAACAAAAATGAGTGGAATTATTTCTGATTTTTATACTTGATTCTCAATTAATCTCAAAAGCCAAAAAACACACATCAGTGCACACATTCACACATATTTACCAAAGAATACCGTGCTTCCTATCAAGCCCCTTGCTTCATAAGTGACTTACCATGCTGGGTACATTCTAAACTGTATTATTATAAATTAAGTAATGTTAAAGAGCATATCTATTTATTTTCTTGCTCTTGAAACACATTGTAAAATAGATACATTGATTACTTTAGACCTTTAGTTTAATTTTGACTGCTTTTAATAATCTGTCTTACAAAATGCATTCCTTGATTTAGTTCTAAGTGGATTCTATAAAATTTGTGGAAACACGTATTAACATTTGAATTGTAAAACGAAGTCACCTTCTGACAGGAGCGTGTCTTTGGCTGACAGGTTTGATAAGGAGGAGAGGCTCTACAAATCAGATTCTATGCCATATTTTTGCATAAATTGAATAAGTCTGTGGCTCTAAGAGTTTGACAAAAAAATTTATTTAAAGAAGTGATAAAAACTTTCATTTTAAAAACATTTTCTTGGCAAAGGTATAAATGAATGAACAATATTTTATACCCCTTAAACCTTGAGTTAAACTTGGTGCCTCTAAGTGAAAGAATATTAGACATCAATCTCAGGTAAGTACTTTTCTGCCCAGACCACACCACCTTGATGACTGTCACTTTATAATCAGTCTTGAAGTTGCCGGTGTGAGTCATCTAACTTTGTTCTTTTTTCAAGGTATTTTCTTTTTGGCTCTTCTAACTCATTTGCAGTTATATATAAATTTTGAGGGAATTCCAGTGGTTAGGACTTTGCGCTTTCACTGCCGAGGGTGCCAGTTCAGTTCCTGGTTGGGGAACTAAGATCCCGCAAGCCACACGGCCAAGAAAAAACATAAGTGAAATCAGTTTGTCAATTTCCCTTTTTAAAAAAAGCCCCTTGGGGTTTTGAATCAGCTTTCGCGGTGTAACATCGCTTACTCATTTCACTGTGCTTCTGTGCGCCAGCTGGCGGCCGGCTGACCCAGCTACGCTTGGGCTGGAGGCTCCCCGGTCACCCAGGGTCCAGGACGAGGAAGGTTCCTCTCGGTGACGTGTGTGGGCCATGGGGAGGGAGCCAGGTCCCGGGCCCAGCCCCACAACGGCACCTAAGGCCTCTTAGGGCAGCTCTGCTGACATCCTAGTGGCCTACGCAAGTCACATGGTTGAGCCCAGCGTCAACGGATCGAGAAATAAACCATTCCAGTGGGAGAAGAGGCAGGAGCCATGACTTCTGGGCAGCGATCGGATCCACCACGCCTTTCTTGCAGACTCTATTGGGATCATAAAAGATCCCTGTGAAAGCCAGGTGATTTCCAGCATGGGGCTTTCCTCACCCTGAAGGCAGAGCTCGTTGAAGGGTCAGCCTTCAGCCTTCGGTCACCACACGTAATTGTCAGGGGAGGTCACTATGCGACTTCGGCACGTCACTAGGAAGGGTCAGAGCTGCCGTGCTGCAGTGACACAGCCCCTTCTATTCCCACCACCACTGATGTGAACACGGCCCTCGGCACTGACATCTCCAGAAACGAGCCTTGTCTCAATCCGGCCAGCAATCCTTCCCGGGCCCCCATTCCTTACTTTAAAAGACGCATTTCTGGGCTTTCCTGGTGGCGCAGTGGTTAAGAATCCGCCTGCCAATGCAGGGGACACGGGTTCGAGCCCTGGTCCGGGAAGATCCCACATGACGCGGAGCAACTGAGCCCATGCGCCGCAACTGCTGAGCCTGCGCTCTAGAGCCCGCGTGCCACAACTACTGAAGCCTGCGTGCCACAACTACTGAAGCCCGCGCACCTAGAGCCCGTGCTCCGCAAGGAGAAGCCACCGCAATGAGAAGCCCGTGCAGCACAACAAAGAGTAGCCCCCTGATCGCCGCAACTAGAGAAAGCCCGCGCACAGCAACGAAGACCCAATGCAGCCAAAAATAAATAAATAAATGTACTTTAAAAAAAGAATGAATATCAAAAGATGCATTTCCAACAGAAGTGTACTTTTCATGGCTGAGAATTATTCCTCCAAATGTGTCATATATTTGTGTTTTGCTCAATTGTGAACTGATAATCATAGTGATAAATAAATCCAGAAGAATTATTTTTAACACTTAGAGCATCGCAGGAAATAAAACAAATTTTCAAAATTTCAATTTATTTACACATTTTTGTTGTAGGGAAGTATGTTGTAGAGTGATCCATAAAACTTTCAAATGTAAAAATATTATTTTAGGATAAATACCTGGCAGCAGTCAAAGGAAAAGATGATTTCTGTGGGTAACAGAAAGATGTGTCTAAGCATTAGAGGTTCATCATGTACTGCTTGTCATGGATCGTGTTGGATATCAAATCGATATGGTATTTATATTCCATCTGGTTACATTTTAAAGTGATATGACAGTTTTATTTTTAAGTGTCAATATTTACAGTATGCCAGAAATTGTATTCTTTGTAGCTATTTAAACTTATGAAATATTTTATGTGTCAATTTAATGTGTGAGGGAGATAAAACATATTTTAAATTACTTTAGGGAGTATGTGAACAAAACTGGGGACCAGCAATGCCAAGTGCATCGGTGAACTTCACAGTCAGAAGAAACCAAGAGATCAGCTGTGGAACCCTTGGTGTGACAGCCCCCCTGCGCCTGTTGGGAGGTGGCTGGTGTCGAGGTTGGGACCAAGCTGCGCGGGTTCAAAGCCGGGCTCTGTGCTCATGGGCTGTGTGGTCCCCTGCCTGTTTCCCATCTGTAGCCTGAGGAATGAATGAGGAAATACATGTGCAGTGTTGAGAACAGGCACTTGGGCCGGAGGAAGCTCACGATGCCAGTGTTCACGGTCCGCACGATCCTGGCGGGGCAGGAGGTTATTCCTCTCCCGGAGCCACTCTCAGCTCTGCCTTTGGAAGAAACATAGAACGAGACTCTTCGCTTCTTAACTTGAGAGCCCAATAAGGATGGAAGCGGCAGCCCCCTCCGCCCCAGATGGATTCACGTCGTTCTCTGCTGTGACTGCACTGGATCCGGATGTGTCCCAGCTCTGATCGCCCTCTGTATGCTCGGCCATGGGGAAAGGACAGGATCTTGAAACAGAGGACCTCGGATGGGTGTTGGGGCATCATTACAGAGCACCTGCTGGAGTACCAGGCCCCACAGTAGGAATGAGACGTGTGTACCCTCACGTCTGACCACACCCAGCCCGGGTTGTCCCAGTGGGGACGGCACGCTAACCCCAGCAGGTGCGGGGGACACAGGACCCATCCCAGAGCAGCGAGGCTCCACCCCCTGCCTCTTCAGAGAAGTGAGGCCATCTAGCTTCACCAGGATGGTGTTTATGGGACAGAAACCCAAGCGCAGCATAAGTGCTAGCTGCCCTTCCTGTCTTCCTCAACGCCCCTCGCGTGGTGCCATTCAGAAGGGCAGGTGATGTTCTAGGTGTGGGCAGAAGACAAGCATGTTGGTCTCTGACTCCCTCAGTGTGGACACCTGGGTTTACCTGTGGGTTTGCTCTCCTAACAGCCCTCAGCCCTAGGCTCAGCAGGGAAGGAAGGGCAGGGCTGTTCCCGAGGACTCAGGCCACACCAGGCTGTGTCTCTACCCCACGAGCAACAGGATGGCGGGGACGTTTTTCAAGAAGTGACAGCACCTAATGTGCTTTGAAAAGAGAGGCGAGTAGACTAGAGTGGGCCAAGGGGAGGCAGCTGCTGCAGGTAGGGCAGGGGCCTTGGGGGGAGCTGGATGCTCCAAGGCGCTGAAGAGGTAATATCCACGGTCATGGGGAAGGGTTGGTAGGTGATGGAGAGGGACTTACACAAAATATTAGGGGAACTTCCTGGAGGTCTGGTGGTTAGGACTTGGTACTTTCACTGCCACAGCCCGGGTTCGATCCCTGGTTGGGGAACTAAGATCCCGTGAGCCGTGCCGTGTGGCCAAAAAAACAAAAGAAGAAAGGAAAAAGATAAGGACTCCTTTTTTATTGACATAATCAAAACACGGTTATCATAGCTTTAAAATTTTAATAATTATCCCTTAATATCATCAAATATCCAGGCAGAATTCAAATTTTCCTAATAATCTCATGATTTTTTTCTAGTTTTTAAAAAATCAATTCCAAATAAGCGGCATGCTTATGGTGTCTTCTGATGAAAAGAAGTGCTTAATTTAATGAAGTTCGATATTTCATCATTTTTCTTCATGGTAGTGTTCTTTTGCCTTATTTAAGAAATCTTTCCCTACCTCAAGGTCATGAAAACAGTCTC
>NW_020172779.1:20726447-20734527 GCF_003031525.2 Neophocaena asiaeorientalis asiaeorientalis | reverse complement strand
TGAAATACTTTCCCTTTTTCGTTTTTTTTTCTTTTTTTTTTTTTTTTTTTTGGCTGCGTTGGGTCTTTGTTGCTGCACGCAGGCTTTCTCTACTTGTGGCGAGTGGGGGCTACTCTTCGTTGCGGTGTGCAGGCTTCTCATTGTGGTGGCTTCTCGTTGTGAAGCACAGGCTCTAGGCACACGGGCTCAGTAGTTATGGCACGTGGGCTCAATAGTTGTGGCTCGCGGCTCTAGAGCCCTAGACTCAGTAGTTGCTGCACAGGGGCGTAGTTGCTCTGCGGCATGTGGGATCTTCCCGGACCAGGGATCAAACCCGCGTCCCCTGCATTAGCAGGCGGATTCTTAACCACTGCACCACCAGGGGAGCCCTCCTGTATTGTCTTATAAAGTCGTTATTGTTTTACCTTTCACGTTTAGTCTAGAAGTCCCCTGGAATTGAGTTTTGATGCATTTTTCCCATATGGTTACCTAATTGTCCCAGCACTACTTAGGAGAAAGCCCATCCTTTCCCCACTGCTCTGAGGTACTTCTTCATAAGTCAAGTGCCTGCATATGTGGGGTCACTTTCTGGCCTCTCTCTTTTCTCTTCCATTGGTCTCTGTCTACTGACAGGCAATGCCATTCTGTCTTAATTACTATGGCTTCATAGTAAGTCCTGATCTGGCAGAGCAGGCTGTGCCACCTGGTTCTTCTTCTCAAGAGCACCTTAGCTACTTTTGCCCTTTGTATTTCCATACAAATTGTAAAGTAAGCTTGTCAAATCCCATTCCCTGCAACCACCCCACAAAAACAAACAAATGTATTGGGATTGCATTGAATCTATAGATCAATCTGGGGACAAGTGACATCTTCACACTAGCGAGTTCAGGGACATGCTCTCTTCCTCCATTTATTTAGGTCTTATTAAATTTCTCGGTAATGCCTTACAGATTTCTGTTTTATAGATTTCTGATGTGTTTTGCACCTCTTTTATTACATGAATTCTTAGATTTTTGATGTTTTACTCTTTGCATTTAATTTTTAATTGTCACTGGTATATAGAATTATGGTTAATTTAAAAATATTGACCTTATAGACAAAAACCTTGCTAAATGATAGTTCATCAATAAATTATTTCAAAGAAACATCATGCTAGATGATAAAAGTGACAGTAGAAAGGAATCATTGTGGAGAGTTAAAAATGAATACTTGTTTGCACTTTATATGCTTTATTCCTTTCATAAATAGTATAATGTTCACTTAATGGTTTCTCCCTATGTGAAAAATAGCCTTTATTTCTTTTGACTCCAGGAAATGCTACAAGTTGCATACACCATATCCACATTCACCCCCAAGAACTATGAGGAACATATATTTGGATGAGTTTGTAACTCTTGACCTTACAACATAAACAAGTTCTTTGTGGCACTGGCACGTGCTTGGTGGGGGCGGGAAGGTCCTCACCCTGTGCTCCAGAGACCTGGGCTGTCCCCAGGCTGGGAACAGGGGAGGCAAGGCCACCCGCACCTTGCAGGTAGGACCCCAGTTCCTTCAAGGAGGAAACGGATCTTGAGTTAAGCTTAAGGGTCATCAAGTAAGTGTGCCAGCCTGAAAGGTGGAGATCAATGCCTGTGTGGAAAATGCAGCAGTTTGAGGAGAAACAGTTAATAAAACCGAAAAGGACTTATCCTTGTCTGGAAAAGCAGAAGGTGTAGCCAGTATTCAGACGAGCTCACAGAGGACAGAATGTGACGTGCAGGCCCCTCTACCCCATCCCGCTAGGGGCCAGGCCATCAGGCCGGTAGAGGATGGTGGTGGCAGATCTGAAAGACGTGGCTGTCACCATGTCACCACAACACCACATGGTCACCTCCATGGCCTTTCTGATGGCTCACCTCCAGGCTCTGTGGGGTGGATGGAGCTGGGGGCTGGGGGGTGGACAGGGGTCCGGATGGCTCCCGTCACTGCCAACCTTCTCTCCTCTGGTCGGATGAGGAGGATGTCTTTTGGCTGCTTCTGTGGCCCCCTAATAAGGGCAGCAGTCGTGAGAATACAGCCCGCACAGGATACTAACACCGCGTAACACCTTGGGATGCTATGTGTGAAGGCACGTGCCAAATGTCACCTGAGTCACTGAGCAGCTCAGCTGCTAACTTAGTTCTTCCAGGAGAATACGGCATCCCCGGGGTGTTTCAGCTCTTCTTTTCAGATTACCAACAGTTCACTTTTGATGGGTAATCCCATGCGATATCCAAAGTGTACATTTAATATTTCAATGACAGATGAAGGAAACAAACAAACAAACAGGTGGCACTTTCCCAGTGCACATCTGTTCCTAATATTTTTTTCTGACGGTCCCTGATGGTGGCAATGGAACTGTCTACTGGAGCACTGGCGGTGGACGGGGGTGGGATTCGCAGAGAACATGGAAAGTACAGGGGTCGCTGGTTGAGCTACAGCCCTCGTGCATGAACCTGAGGGCGACCACACAGGTGAGTGTCCTCACTCACATAGCTTCAGAGGTAAGTGACCTTGGTTGGGAGGTTGGATTGTGTTGTAACTCCCTGGAAAGCAGTTTTGAATGTCCTAGGAACTGTTTTTTAGAGTTTTAAGCCTGGGACCTGACTTCTCCAGGCAGTAAAGAGACATTTCTTGCAAGGTACATTGGCATTAATCTAATAATTCTGTCCTAGGGTGTGTGTGTCTGTTTGGGGGTTGTGGTTCAAAACACACGAGAGTGTTTTGTTTTTGTTTTTGTTTTTTTATTAACCTGTTTGTTTTGAGATAATTGTAGATTCACATGCAGTTAAGTAAGAAATAAAATGGAGGGATCCCAGGTACCCTTTATCCAGTCTCCCCAATGGCAATATACTGGAAAACTACCATACAATATCACAACCAGGATATTAACATTGATAAGGTCGGGACTTCCCTGGTGGTGCAGTGCTTAAGAATCTGCCTGCCAATGCAAGGGACACGGGTTCGACCCCTGGTCCGGGAAGATCCCACATGCCGCGGAGCAGCTAAGCCCGTGTGCCACAAATACCGAGCCTGCGCTCTAGAGCCCGTGAGCCACAACTACTGAGCCCACGTGCTGCAACTACTGAAGCCCGCGCGCCTAGAGCCCATGCTCTGCAACGAGAAGCCACCGCAATGAGAAGCCCACGCACCGCAACGAAGAGTAGCCCCTGCTTGCCGCAACTAGAGAAAGCCCACGCACAGCAACGAAGACCCAATGCAGCCCCAAATCAATCAATAAATAAAAATTGAAAAAAAAAACCCAACAACATTGATACGGTCAAGATACAGAACTTTTCTACCACCAGGAGGGCCCTTCATGGCATCTTTTCATAGCCCACCGTCTTCCCTCCCATCCACCCCCTTTCAGCCTCTGGCAACCACTAATCTGTTCTTCACTTCTATTACTTTGTCATTTCAGGGGTGGTATATAAATGCAATCATACAATATGTAACCTTTAGGAATTGGCTTCTTCTCTCTCTGCACAATCCTTGAGATTCATCCAAGTGGTTGCGTATTTCAATAGTTTGCTCCTTTTTACTACTGAGGAGTATTCCATGGTGTGGACCAACCACCGTTGGTTTAACCATTCACCCACTGAAGGACATTTGGGTTGTTTCCAGTTTGGGGTTATACAAATAAAGCTGCTATAAATATTCATGTACAGATTTATGTGTAAACACGAGTCGTCACTTCTCTGGGAGAGTTGCCCAGGAGTACGATTGCTGGGTCATGTGGTAGCTATATGTTTGGTGTTTTGAGAAATTCCCAAACTGTTTTCCCTAAAGTCTGTGCCATTGGCCGTTCCCACCAGCAAAGCAAGAGTGATCTAGTTTCTCCACATTCTCCTTAGCTTTGTTGCTGTCACTGTTTTTTATTTGAGCCATTCTTATAGGTGTGTGTTGTTATCTTATTGTGGTTTGAATTTGCGTTTCTCTAATGATCGGTGATGTTGAACATCTTTTCATGTGCCTGTTTGCCATCGGCCTCTTCTCTATAGTGAAACGTCTCTCCATGTCTATTGCCCATGTTCTGAACAGATTTTTTGCTCTTTTACAGTTGAATTTTGAAAGTTCTTTTTATATTCTAGATACTAGTCCTTTGTCAGATATGCGGTATGCAAATATTTTCTCCTACTCTGTAGCTTGTCTTTTTATGCGTTTAACGGAGGCTTTCACAGAGCAAAAGCTTTAATTTTGATGAAGTCCAGGGTATCCATTTTTAGTTTTATGGATTGTCCCTTAGAACTGTTTGCCTAGTAGCCCTAGAACCCAGAGATCTTCTCCTATTATTATTATTTTGTGTTACGCGGGCCTCTTACTGTGGTGGCCTCTCCCGTTGCGGAGCACAGGCTCCGGACGCGCAGGCTCAGCGGCCATGGCTCACGGGCCCAGCCGCTCCGCGGCATGTGGGATCTTCCCGGACCGGGGCACGAACCCGTGTCCCCTGCATCGGCAGGCGGACTCTCAACCACTGAGCCACCAGGGAAGGCCATCTCCTATTATTTTTAAAGTTTTATAGCTTTATGTTTACATTTAAATCCTTCATACATTTTGAGTTAATTTTTCAGTGTCAGTGGCATATTGGCTATTCTTTCCTTATTATACGGAGGAAGGAACACACCCTAGAGTAAACTATGTCTCCTGGACATAGGTTAGATGCCCCCTCCCCTGCACTTCCCTGTTCCAGTGGATGACAGCTTCTGTGCACAGTGGTGTCAACACCTCCAGGGTGGTGCAAGGAGGTGGCAATGGTTGCTTGCATCTTCAGGATTCTCCACTTAGCCTCTGTTGGGTGCACAAATGACAAAGTTGTTTATGTATTCAAACTAAGTGGTTTGCATCTAATGTTGGGTTCAGTGTGAAGAAATTGCTTAGGAGTGTCGTTTGTTCCTGATATGAGAGAACGTATCAGGAACATACGGGCTTTTGTCAACTCACGACCATGCTCTTGAGTTTTTAATTCAGGAAAACAGCCAATATTTTTATTCAGGGAATCTTAGAGCTGGAAGGCATCACAGAAGAGCTCTACCGCAGTGTTTCCCAAAGTGTGCTCCACGGAACCTGGAACCTGGAGATACCCTATGATAAAAGGGTTCTGTGGTCAAGTGGGCTGGGACACAACCAGTCTGTTCCCCTCCTTCCTCTTCGTAGAATCACAACTCTTTTTTTTTTTTTTTTAATTTTTTGGCTGCCCACGCAGGTATGGAACCTGTGCCCCCTGCAGTGGAAGCACAGAGTCCTAACCACAGGACCACCAGGGAAGTCACTAGCATCATAACTGTTAATACTGTGTTAAAGGTTCTGAGAAGGTCTGCAGCCAAAAACTGTTCACTGTCGTTTAACTCAATGCTTCCCAGCTTATTTGACCTCCTAACCCCTCGTTTATCACATGCAGAACATGTTTTTGGAAACTGTTTTATTTCAGTGCCAACATTTTAATCTTGAAGAGACAAAGGGCCCCCAACATTGAACACTTTGTGGGCCCGATGACCACAGCAGCGAGCTGTGTGTTTTCCCGAGTGTCCTTTGCCTTTCCTGCAGGGTTACTGCTCTGGATCCAGTGCGCCCGACATGCAAACCTGTGGGGTCCCTGGCTGTGCTTACAGCCCTGAGAGCTTAGCGGAGCAGAGGGACCTGTATGGGATCCAAATACAGAGCAATGAATTGTATCCGAGAGAAAGACTGGGCCCCAGAAGACCCAGGAGTCTTCCCCATGTGGTCAACACCCAAGTGTTGGATGAAGGCCTGGAGAAGCAGAGCAGTGAAGGGCTGGAGAAGGTTCTAGAGGCATTTCCCAGAGAACTGAGTGGACTGGATTAAGTGGGTTAAGTGAACTCACTCCTTGGGGAAGAGGCACAGGGCAGAGGGCCCTGGGCTTTTCTTCGGTGGATGGTGAATGTGGGCAGTGCTTGGGACACCGGTGAAAGAGCGGGTTGGGAGGAGGGGAGAGGAGACGTACGTGGCTTGACGTGGAGGGCCTGGAGCTCGTGGGGGACAAAGCGGCGCGCGCAGAAAGGGGGCGGGATTCCTCGACACTAGCGGTGGAGGGTGATGCCTGGGAGACGCGGGCGAAGGAGGATCCCTGGTGAGGGAGGGCGGGGAGGCGGGGCTTAGGCTAGAGCTGTCTCTGCAGAGAAGCAACGCAAGGAAGCGCTGGGTACACAGTATCTGGCCAGACTTGCAAAGGAGCCCTTGCAACAAAGTTACCCAACGCGAGCATCAAAGAAGCAGAAGGCGAGCTGAAGGGAGGCGGCAATGAGAGCGCCTTCAGGGCGCTTTCTGAGGCTCGAGATTACAGGAGCACGCAGCAGAGCCGTGAGGCCTCCGAGTGATTCAGTGATTTGGGGCGGAAAATAGTGCGGTGGCTGTGTGAGGGAGGGGGCCAGGCGGACGCAGAGCAGCCCTCGGGCGTGGAGGGTCCTAAACAGATTATGATTTTAAAATGTCTTTATGGTGAAATGTAGCAAAGGTACAGAAAAGTATATTTTTTAAAAATGTGCAGCTTAAGAGACTTGCAGAAAGAACAGCTCTGTCATGGGAAGGAGGCTCGTGCCCCCAAAGCCCCAGGCCTCTCCGTGGTCACACAGCACCCCTATACCCAGCAGTACCCACCCACCATTCTGACTGTTAGGTAGCCACCTTTTTTCCTCTTCAGCGTTTTACTACTAAATGATGTCTCCCTAAAAAATGTAGTTCAATTTTGCCTGTTTTAGAAATTTTATACAAGGACTCATGCAGTATGGCTTCTGGCTTCTTTCACTCAACCTTGTAGAGATTCATCCACGTTGTTGTACTTTGATGAAGGGTGTTCATTTTCATCGCTAGATTCCACTTTATGAGTATATGTGGCTCTCACCACCTATTCTAAGACTGATGGACATCTGGGTGGTACCCAGTCCCACCCTGGTGTGCCTTCTTCCCCGGACTTCCTGGGTTCCTAAACACACATTACGGCTGAGTAGCTGCCTAGGATCAAGTGCAGATTTGTGTTCCCACAGCATGAGTGTAAGGTGGAGAGGTGGTCCAGGCCTCGTTGAGGGTGGAGGTGGGGGGCAGAGGATTGGAGAGGGATGGATGGGCATCTCTGAGGCTGATGCCGTGAGACCAACTCCTGTTCATATCAGTGACTTGGTGAAGATCGAAGTCCTTTTAAGCTTCTCTCTGGAGGACAGGCTGGTTCTCCTGCATTTATTTAAGAATGTCCTTGAGGACTGCAGAGACTAGAAATAAACCTATTGGATGTTTGCAAGCAAGACTCCCGTTCATCCTCCTACCATCCTGGGCCGGAGGAACACAGAGTTACTGGCACCCGGTGTGCAGACAATACCTGCTTACAGGATGAAGGAATGAGCAGGTAAATATGTTTAAAAGACAAGGAGCAATTCTGGATTGTATTTCACCTTCTGGTTGCTAATCGCCTACCAATTAGGGGAGAAAGGAGTTGGCCTCTGGCTCGCCTCCCTGGAAAAGGCTCCAGAAAACAGCTGGATCCCAGGGGACTTGATCCATGGAGGAGGATTTGGGCTGGAGGGAGACGTTTCCGTACAAGTGGGGCAAATACCGAGAGTCACGGAGGAGCATGAGGGGATTGGATAAGGGCCCAACGTCAAGAAACTGGGGAGGCCCCGAGGACTGGAATGGGGCGTGTTATTTTGATCTGATCACTGACAGCAGCTAAAATTGATCAAAAACTAAAGTTCTTTAGATGGATTATCTGGGTTCTCGGCCGGGAGGTGGCGGTGTGGTAGTGAGCGAGGACCGGGGCGCGTTCAAGTTCAAGCTCCGGGTCGGGAGGAACCTTCGCGACATTCCTGTTTCGTTAATAACTTAAAAAAGCCTGGCGGAGATGCCGGGGCGCCAGGACGCGACACCACCACGTCAACACGGTGCCCAAGTTCACCCGGTCCGGCGGGGGCTAAGGGTGGGGAAGGGTCCGGCCCTCGAGCAGCCGGAACGGGCTCCCCGCGCGCCGTAGGCGGCGGGGAAACAAGGGGTGTGTTTTCTTTTCTTTCTTCCCGGCCTCCGGTGGCAGCGCCGCGCGGCCCGCTCCGCCCAGTCGGAGGAGACGTCGCTCTTCTGA
>NW_020172779.1:20644741-20726320 GCF_003031525.2 Neophocaena asiaeorientalis asiaeorientalis | reverse complement strand
GCCGGGGGCCGAGGCCCGGGCCGGGCTCTAAGCGCCAGAGGGCGTTGAGGCCCGGGCCGGGGGCGCCGAGCTCGGGGCGCGGGCGGCACGGGGAGGAGCGCGGCTGCTCGGCGCAGATCGAGCCGCGGCGAGCCTGGAGCGCTCTCAGTTTCGTTTTTCTTTTTGCCAGTACTTCTGCGGCCCCTTCTCTGAAGGAAAGTCTGGAAATGCTGAATTTTGGCCAATTCGTGCTGGTAGTTAGGGCCGTAGACTGAGAGGGATAGGAAGCGGCACCCTAAAACTGCGTGCGTCTCATTTTCATTCCAGACACACCGGCTCCTTATTCAAGTACTAATTTGCCTTTTGCAGTTTACTAGAGGAAGGTAAGGAGGTGTGCTGATTTCCTTAGCATCCCTTCTTACTAGTCAGCCTCTCTTTCTTTAGAAAAGTTCTAAAAAACTTAAAGCAGTAACACGGTTTTTTTAAACTTTTTTTTTTTTTTTGATGTAGAGTAGAAGGGCGATTAACTTGCTGGGCCAAGAAAATGGTGAAGTGTTGTGAAGCTCTCTCCGTTTCCCGCCAGGCACGTGGCTCCTAAATTTCCCGCTGGCTCTGCCACTTGGACAGGGCATTTCCCGTCCCCTTTGTCCACCAGGTTCCAGCGGGCTGCAGGCCCTGCCGGCTCGGCATACTGTTACCTTCTCCCGGGGGCCCTAAGCCCTCCCCGGCCTCCTGCTGATGGGGCCCTGGCCCGACCTGTTCCGGGCTCTCCTGATCCATTTGGGTCCCTTGACGTTTTCCCCCACTGCTGTGTCTGTTCACAAACAGTTCTCTGCCTTGTGAATACTTTTTTTTGATGTCACTTAGTTAGAAAGGTTCTCCAAGGCTGAGCCTGACCAACTTTTAAATCCTTACGGGCCCTCAGCAGTTTGATAGAAGAATGGTTTTAGGCGTAATGGTTTTAACCGTAATCTGGAAGGTGACTCAGCCCTGGTGGGGAAGGGCCGGGGGGCTCTGTAGTCAGGGTCCTGGGAGCAGACTTGGCTCCGTGAAGCCCCGGATGGGCAGCGCCCACCCGTGACATGGCAGGGTCGGCCCTCACCTCCGTGAGTGAGAATCTCCCCGCTGATCCCTGTAGAGGAGCCCAGCAAGTGTTAGCCACTACACTCTACATTTTTTTCACATTTTCAGTTTAAAAGTTGAAGGCCCAGAAAAAGCGAAGAACCTTGAGGAAGGTCAAACCTTTGTGTTGTGTCTGACGTTAACTAATCCATCGGACACAACTTGCTAAGTTGGTGGTGGTCATTTTGAAGATGGACAACAGAGGCTCAGAGAGGTTAAGAGCCTTGCGAAGGTCATATGGCCAGCGAGCATTAGGACGATCTGTCTGATCCCCGCTGACTCTCCATACATTCTCCTTAAAGAAGTGGCTCTCAGTCCTTTTGACCTTGACCCCCAATAAGAAACACCTGTTACATGTAGACTGGACCCATGTCCTCGCGTGTTCGGGTGTAATTGAAACTCGAGCTTCAGGAAGCACAGCTAACCCATGCTGTGTGCTCTGCACTGGGATATTTTCTGGTCTGTTTCATTTTCAAAAAAGCTTTAGTTCTCTGGATCTCCAGGCTCATTTCAGGTCCTTAACGGCTCTTGGAAAAATCATGCTCTGATGTGGGCCTCTGCATTGTGGCCTGGGGGGGAGAGGGCCCCTTGTTCTCTGTTCACAGATAAACCTGCCCTGAAATCGGACAGCTTTGGTTGAAAAAATAAATGGATAGTTCTTAACCAATGGCAGGATGGGAATGAAACCAAATTTCAGGCTATGCACGCGTGCTGTAATTATAAGGCTGTGGTGCTGTTTAATTTTATTCTACACACTAAGGTTTTTAATTTTTAAGAGGAATTTTTGGAATAGAGTCTCTTCAATGAAACTCTTTTTAATGTATTTCCTAAATTAGAATAATAAAAAGACGTTTGATCTGGATTGTAGAAAAAATTACAAATAGTTTTGCTACTTCCATTTTAATACAATTATTAAGTGACTTACTAAGTAAATTAATATAAAAAATAGTCCACAGTAAGCCTGCGTTATGCCCGTTACAAATGCTATTACATATGTGAATTGGTATGTGGACTCTAAAGTTAGGTATGTTACTATTTCTTAGGTTTTTTGTTTTTTTTTTTAACTATTCCAAAGAGTTAGTGGTTTAGAATGGGTGGACTCCCCAGTGACCCTGAACCTTCACAGATGATCAATCAATTTTTTTTTTTAACCACTTAAAGACCTTAAATGGAGTCTCAATGTTGCATTGTTGTTTCTGTGGGTTTCACGAGCTCAGACTCCTGTGGGTTCCATTCCTCACAGCTTTGCTACAAAGTAACTTCAGCGACATCTAAGGATTACAACTCTGAGAATGACCAACTTTCACTGTGGTTTCTAGTGTCAGTTAACACCTCCTGCACCCCGCTTCTTCTCCCTCAGTTATCTCAGGGAAGATATGACCGCTCTTCCAACAACAGTGCACTGTTGCCAAACAGCAGGCGGCCCTTTGCCTGGGTGAAGCTGCGTCAGGCCGGAGGGCGTGGCTGGGTAGTCTGCTGCCCTCTTGTTTTGTGAACACTCAGAATGTATCACTTGACTTTTAAAATAGTTTCTATTGTGAATTAATTGAAAGTACACATGAGTAGACTGAGTGGTATAATACGGCTCCCATTTCTCCATCACCGGCTTCAACAACTATCAAGATTTTCCACATTTGCTTCAAATCTGCCCCTTTCTCCTCCTTTGCGGAAATACTCGAGTGAGTGCCAGATCTGTCGTTTCACCCTGAATACTTAAGTACCATGTCTGAAGGATGGGGACATTTACAACTCAGTGCCGCTGTCACACTTAACAGTCCATAATCCATTTTTCTCATCGCAGAAGTGTGTTTACTTCCCGGTTGTTTTGGATCCTGAATTTTATTAAAAGTTCGCACATGGATTTGGTTTTATGCTTTTGAGGCTCTTTAATCTCGACTCTACAGCTAGCCCCCCACCCCCACCCCGTAAGACACAGGCTGATGAGATCCAGTTGCTCGTAAGTTTAATTCAGACGCACTTATCTTCAGCGATGTTTTGGGACAGGTAGCTTTGCACCTTTAGCTTTCAGTGCAGTGGAGCCCACTCTTTACGTGGGGCTCTGTCAGCAGAAGGGCCGCGGTGTGGTGTGGAAAGCGTGCCTGGTGCTCGTGTCCCTCGTGCAGCTTCTGTCCTCATCCGACTCGGTGGACCCCTCCTTCCCCAGTGTGTGGTAGGGAGACGGCTCTCAGCGCCCTTCTGTTTGCTCCCAGTCATTTCTCTCGACTTTGTGGTCTCACCCCCAGCTTAGCCACCTCTGTCGATGGCCCGCCGCCAGCGCCCTTCCCTCCCGGGCCAGGGTTTGGTGCTGGGGTTACAGGCCTGTCCTTTTTCCCTCTAGGCAGTGAAAAGGTCATTAAGTATTTACTATTCTAATTTTTTGTCTGCATTTTTTTCCCTCAAAATTTAAAACCCTGAAACGTCCTCACTCTTTGTGACCAGGCAGCTGTGCCCTCCTAATTTATCTTTGGACAGAGCTGTACCCTTGGCAACGCTACAGTATATCCTCTAAACTGGGAACTTGTGCAAGTGAAACAGGGCACTCTTAATAACTTCCCTGGGACGACAGGTGTGCACGGACGGTGGCAAATCAGGGTGGATGTCTCCCTAACGACATTCCTTGAATCTTAGCCTCGTAGACAGGCTCAGAAACAAAGGGCTTCAGCATTGCTCACTTGTCTGACGCCTCAGTGCTTCCCACTTACTACTGAAATCCTCATACAACCTGAAGGTCACAGACTCCATCTCAGAGGGCTGCTGCTTTGTGCCGCAGGGGTGCGCCGCATCCCCCCCTGTGGTTAACTGCAGGTGGGGGAGACGGCCCAGCCCTGCCTGCTGAGAACTCGAAACTCCACCTTTCTCGCCTTTCTCTCACTTTTCTCAAGGTCATGGCTCGAGCAGTGGACAGGCAGGGAGCCTGGTCATGGGCTCCAGCCCTGTCCCCGTCCTGGGCCTCAGGTTCCTTTTCTGGGCCCGGCTGCCTTAGGTTCCCACGTCTTCGTCCTGTGGTGCATTTGTTCCTCTGTGGACCTCTGATGTGACTGGAGCTGAGGAAGGAGCTAGTGGGCCCTGGGAACAGAGGGTGTGAAGGCCCAGCGGCCGGTGGGCAGGTGGTAGGGGAGGTGGCACGTCCCACCAGGAAAGGCGCCATCTGCTTTGGTGGCGTGCGGAGTGTCATGTGATCGCACGGGTCCTAGGAAGGTAATTCCAGCAGCCCTGCAGGTGGAAGAGGCAGCCTTGGCAGAGCAGCATGGGGGCAGGTGTGACCGAAGAGGTGGGCAGTCAGGGCCTAAGGCAGTGGACCTCGTCTGGGTGGGATGGCCGTGGGTACAGGGGTGGGTACCCTGTCAGTATAAGCAGCCAGCGGCCGGCACTCTGGCCCTGGCCTAGCTTTGCATCTCGTTGTCTGCGCTTACCAGGTAGACTCCTTAGCGGCGGCATCCAGTAGTATCTGGACTCCAAACCACGCCTCACCAGCTCCGTGACTTTGGCGGTTGTATATGTTTTCTGAGCCTCGGCTTTTGTACTTCAAAAATGGGGGGCGGGGGAGGGGACAGCACCAACCTCAGGGTTGTTGTGAGCATGAAATGAGATGTGCTGGACCTTCGTCTCGGCCGAGGGTGGGCGCGAGTCTGCACAGTGGTCTGGTCCTGCCTCCTCCTGGGGAGAATCAGGGGCCTGCCCAGAGCAAGAGCCCACGAGGGGGGAGTGGGGAGCTGGCCGCGTCCTCGCCTTCCTGACCCCACTTGTTGAATGTTTGAACAAGGAGGTGCCGTCACATCTGGCTTTGTTACCGCAGAAGGACCAGCAGGCTCCAGGGAGGGGAATCGTGTGTGGCATGTGGACACGTGGAGTTTGAGGTTCTGGAAGGCTGAGGTGTGCGCTGGAGGTGGAGGACAGGGTCTTGGGCTCAGGGGGACATGGGTTCACGGGCCTGCCCACAGCCGGTGCTCAGTGAGTGGGAGCTGGGGCCCTGGGAGAATGCAGCCTGGCGCCCACCCCCGCAGCTGGTCGCAGAATCACCTGAAGCCTTTTCCGCATCTCTGCCCCTGAAGACCCAGGAAACTACATTTTGCAAATGTCCCAGGTGCTTGCTTTTTAGGAGGAGCTTGAGACCCATTGGTGTTGGGAGAGAGGGCGGGGGGAGGAAGCAGAGAGGAGCCTAGTGCAGCCCCAGGGAGCAGCTTATGCCGGAAACACACCTTGGAGGGCAGCCCCCGAGAGAGTGGGGCCACCGGTGGAGGGGGAGGGGTTCTAGGTGGGAGTGTGGGTGTTCTGAAGAGGCTCTGGCGATGCAGCGTAAGAAGTTAACTTTAGTTTACCTCTGGTTCCCTTCCTGAGAGAGCTCAAAGGTCTGATGGAATGAAGACCACTCCTTTTCAGTGGCTGTAGTTACGGTTCCATGTTGCTTTGAATACAACTTGTCTACAGCTTCACTTAGAATTGGGTCGGAAGGGGACTCCTGGGGACGTAAGTGAATTCTCAGTGAAAATTGTTCTGCATCCATCTTTAAGAACCCACAGCACCAAACGAACAGAGCTGTAGCCGGGCTGACGCCAGCCAGCTCATCACCTGAGTCTGTCTCGTTGCGGCTGAAGCCCATCTTGACACTCCCTACTGCCTCCTGGGCAGTCACTCGAGGGGCACTATTTTTGTGGTTTTCCACGTTACTCCTGGGTGTCTCAGCTCTGAGCTGTAGTACTTAGAGAGTTGCACATAAAAGGTCAACATGCCGAGGTTCGTAGGTCTGAGTCATTTGGGATGTTTCGTCAGCTTTGACTCCAAGTTAAATAATACAGCCATTGAGAGTAGATTCTTGCGATGCCACGTGGATGCCGGTGGAGGAGCTTGAACCCGGCGGGCCCGTTCTCGTGGCCCAGGGGTAGGTGGGTGTGCGCTGTGCCGTTGGTGTGTGAGCCTGGAGAGTGGGAGGCCCCTGCGCTGAGCACTTGCTCACCAGTTTCTCAAACCCCTGCTTTAACCGAGCTCATGCAAGACGCGACCGTGGCAGGGTGTTTGGCCTGACTGGGGTGCTCTGTAGCTGGTGCTGCCTCTGAGTCTCAGAGACCGTGACCGAGGCTCCTGTCCCAGCGGCACTTGTGTTCTCAGAGTCCTTGCCGCTACTCTTGTGGAGCACGGTCCCATCCATGCGGTGGGCGGAGCAGAACGAGAGAAAACCGAGGACTTCTCCTGGCCTTAGGGGTAGCAGGAGGGGGCATCATTTGTTTTTTGTAGGGCAGGTGGTGCCCTACAAAAGGAACTAACAGAGGAACTAACAAGGAACGAAGGAACTAACAGAGAAGTACAAGTGAAAAGTGGAGAGAAGGCAAAGGAAGATGCAGAGCGATAAAAAGGATAACATTGGACAAAAACTGGGGTGTCAGAGGGTCTGGAGCTCCCGGGAGCTAGGTGTCGCCGTGACTCGCCAGCAGACCTCCTCTCGCTGTGGTGCAAACCCAGACCACGGGCTCCAGGTCAGGCCGACCTCACTTGGATCCTGACTGTATGGCTGGGCATTCACTCGGCCTCTCTGAACCTCAGGCTCCTCCTTGTACAGAGAATGAACACCTGACGGCGGAGGTGCTCTGATCAGGTGATAGAACGCGGGCAGGTTGCTGTCGCTTCCCTCTGTGCGTGGCCCCAGGAAGTACCTACTAGTTATCGTGTCCCTCGGTCACTTTATCCTCGCTGTTTACTCCGCGCACAGTGGCTTCTCTCCGTCAGATGAGCGCCCCCCTCCTTGACCTCCTGGCTGACCTCTGGCTCTTCACTCTGTAAGCCGTGAGGGATAGAATACATTTCACAGACCACATCCCTGATAAATACCATTTACCAGGTGCTTTGTATCCACGGCTGCCCTGTACGGCTCAGTACCAGGGAAGTGAAAGGTTGGCCTTGATGCTCTGAGCTCACGTTCCTGGCAGAGTCGTTCAGAACAGACCCAGCTGTGCTGTGCAGTGGGGACCCACCTTGCGTGATCACGTGGTGGGAGTGGTGCCGGGGGAGCACCAGATTCTGTCTCCAGATGATGAGCTGGCACAGCTGGGTGAACCAGAAGACAGTTTTCTACCTGCGATTCTACAGGTGCCTGGGGGCGGGGGACATCGCTGGGGACCTTTTGTTCCCGCTGTGTGCTGCTGTTTTAACAAGTGTGCGGTTTGTGCAGTGTGAACACACGTGTCTCACCACAAGAACATCATGTTAGACTTGGAGGGCGTCTCAGTGCCAAGACTGGTAATTACAACTTAACCTTGAGCTGGAGGCATGGAAAGCTTTTGGGGGTGAACAGTCAGAGCACATGTGAGGGGAGATGGAGAATCGAAACAAGTCGTGTACAAGTCACGTGGTTGTAAAGTGCGCCTGGGGCACCTGTGATGGAGAAGCCAGGTGAGCGGGATCGGGGCCCTGCCGCGTGGTGGTCAGTGCAGGCGCATTGAGAAGGCACCTTGGAGCAACTTGGACCAGAAGAAGGGGAGGGATCCGGGAGGTCTTGCTGAGCTTGGAGCCTTTGGCGGGACTTTGAGCCCAGGAAGGGCTGGGCAGAGGAGGGCGTCAGCCGGCAGAGTTTTTACGTGATCTCTGTGGACGTGTGGAGGCAGGGAGCCGGCCTGGAGGAGGTTAGCATGGAGGGCTGAGCCGGGGTCACAGCTGGAGGGCGTGGGCGGAGGGAAGAGCCTGTGTCCTGCCCCCGCCGGTCCCCACAGACAGCCGTGTTTCATCGGGAGCCCCAGGCACAGCCCTGCCCCTCGCGCTTGTCTTTTTTTTATGTTTGGCCGCACTGTGCGGTGTGAGGAATCTTTTCCCCGACCAAGGGTCGGACCTGCGCCCCGGCCGTGGAAGCGCGGAGTCCTAACTGCTGGACCGCCAGGGCAGTCCCTGCAGCTCGTCTTTTTCTTTTTTTTAATATTGACTAACTTATTTTGGCTGCGTCAGGCCTTAGTCGAGGCACATGGGATCTTCGGCACTCGGGATCTTTAGTTGCGACATGCGAACTCTTAGTTGCGGCGTTCATGCGGGATCTAGTTCCCTGACCAGGGATCGAACCTGGGCCCCCTGCGTTGGGAGCTTGGGGTCTTACCCACTGGACCACCAGGGAAGTCCCCCCTGCTCCTTGTCTTGATGCAGACCCCAGTCATCTCATTTAATTTACAGTATGTCTGAAGATACCTCTGTAAGATAAGGATGTCTCTTTTCCTCCCCCTCGCCCCTCACATAACCCCTAGTTACCAGTGTCCTGGACCACACAGTTAGTCCAGATCTGCTCAGTTTCTCACATGTCATGGATTGTTAACAGCTCATTGAGTCGGGATCCAGGTAAGGCCCACATTGTGATTGGCTGATGTGAGTCTTCAGTATCGTCTTAAAATAAGAGCTTTATTGAGATGTAACTCACGTACCACACAATTCACCATTTAAAGTGTAAAACTCCGCATGCTTTAGTACCTTCACAGACTTGTGCAACCATCCCCACAACCTAATTTTGGACATTTTTGTCCCCTTCCCCCAAAGAAAGGCTGTACCCCTTAGCTGTGACTCTTCATCCCTGCCCACCCCCACCAGACCTAAACAACCACTCTTTTTTTTTCTAGCATCTTTATTGGAGTATAATTGCTTTACAATGGTGTGTTAGTTTCTGCTTCATAACAAAGTGAATCAGCTATACATGTACATATGTCCCCATCTCTCCTCCCTCTTGCGTCTCCCTCCCACCCTCCCTATCCCACCCCTCTAGGTGGTCACAGAGCACTGGGCTGGTCTCCCCTAAACAACCACTCTCTTAATCTCTAGTTTTCGCCGTCTTCTTTCCCACTGCTCACTGTTGGTGGGTTGAAGAAGCTGGCTTGTGTGTGCTGTCACGTTTCCCCACCAGCTAGATTTCGCTGGTTGCATCTTCTTGGTGTAATTCAGCGTGTTTGTCTGTCCTGTGTGGATTTCCTGCAAATTAGTGGTCAGACCCAAAGGCTTGATCTGATGCAGGTTCTACTTTTTTGGGCTTTGTTGCTTTTTTTTGGTGCGAATACTAGTTGCTGTCGATTGGTAATCATTAGGTTCCACTAATTCATTAGGGTTTGTACAACGCTGATGCTCTGTATCCACAAGAAAAGCTTCCCCTGGGCAGCTGTTTGGGTCTGGATCTGTCGTGAAGGCAGAGGAATGTCGGTGAACAGCATGAAGGCAGGACAACCTGTTGAGAAGAGAGGCTGGTCCGGGTAGGCGGGCACTGAGCTTGATGTCGGGGGTTTGGAGGTGATGCTGTGGGTACCCGGAAGGTGAGCTGAGGGTGGGGCTTTTTTCTCTTCTGCAGGTAACGGGGACCCTCTGAGTATTTGGCAGGTGTGTGACAGGCCGGGGTGGTCTGGCCGGTGACAGGAGTCTTCACCTGTGTTTGGTGGGGATGTGGTAGGGTTCCCTGTTGGTGGCAGGTCAGTGCTGAGGGGAGGAGAGTGGAGAGAGCAGGGAGGCCTGTGTCTGGGGCGGGAGGTGAAAACCACTCCCCCCAGCTGACCTGCTGGCGTCAGCGAGGCGGACCCCGGGTAGGGAAGGAGCTGCAGGGGTAAGCTTTCTTTTGTAGATATGCTAAATTTCAGGCGATCCTAAGAAATCCGGGGTGCGGGGGGAAATCCATGGCATTCACTTTGCATCTTTATAGCGCCCAGTGCATTTTGCCTGCTGGGGGCCTGTTTCCTTCATTCTGTTGTAAACCCCATTTGCTCGCCGCCCAGGACCATCTTGGTTATCTTTTGTCTTTCCAGTGTCTACCGTAGCGTTTTCTTTTTACTCGATAAATCCTTATTACGTTCAATTCTTTACTGTTTAAAAGCTAAATCGATTGAGTTGAAACTTGTGTGCACGTCTGGAAAGCCCTGCCCCCAGCCCGGCGTGGCGCCTCTTCTCGCTTGGCCCTCCCTTACCCCTGGCGCCCTGTGGTTCTCTCCAGCTCCGCCTGGAGTCCAGGGTGCTGACTGTCAGGCAGTGTGGAGGGAAGTGGACCACGAGGCCACTTGCCAACTGACCTACTTAGATAGGTAGTGGATGTCCGTGGGAAGGTAAACGCGTGACCTCTCAGAGGGCCTGCAGTGAAGTCTTCCGCAGCACCCTGCAACCTCTCCACCGCCCTCCTGTGAGTGAATTGGCCCTCAGTGTTGGTAGGTTCAGCGCGGGCAACCCTGAGCCGCACTGCTGCTCTGGCCGTTAGGGGCCAACTGCCTCCCTCTTGGCTTCCTTAGATCTTGTCCAAAGCTGTGCCCTCAGGAGACAGGCCTGGAAGGAGGCACCCAGCTAGAAGCTGCCTGGGCACGTGGAGTGGGGAGCCTGAGAGAGCACCTGCGCCTGTTTGTAGCCAGTGTCTTCACCTGTAAAGTGGGGATAAGTGCCTCCCTTCCTGTGAGGATAAAGCACAATGCATGCAAGTGCACAGGGCAGGGCTGGGCAGGTGTGGTGCTGGGATGGGACTCGGGACGGAGCTGAGAGTTGTGGTCTCACCAGGTGCTGGGGTCCTGTGATAAAGGGCTGGCGAGCCACTTTCTCTCAATGATGGCATCCTAGGGGTGAGTTAAGGGAAAAATGCATGTCTTCGGTGAAAATTCTCTGAAAAATAAATGCTGTGGGCTTCCCCGGTGGTGCAGTGGTTAGACTCCGCCTGCCAATGCAGGGGACATGAGGTCAATCCCTGGTCTGAGAAGATCCCACATGCCTTGGGGCAGCTAAGCCCGTGCGCCACAACTACTGAGCCCTCATGCCACAACTACCGAAGCCCGAGCGCCTAGAGCCCGTGCTCCATAACAAGAGAAGCCACTGCAATGAGAAGCCCGTGCACTGCAACAAAGAGTAGACCCGGCTCGCCGCAACTAGAGAAAGCCTGGGCGCAGCAACAAAGACCCAACGCAGCCAAAAATAAATAAGTAAAATAAATACATTTAAATAAATAAATAAATGCTGTGACGTAAATAGAAAAGATGGTGAGAAATTTGGTTATAAAACTGTAGGAACTCTGGGTGGTCATTTTTTTTTTCTTTTGTCTTTAGAAGAGAAACAAAGAACTAGGTTGACTTTTTGAGGGATTTGAATCTCATTCCACCAGGGAAGCATCTCACCAGAGATGGTGGGTGTCCTGGGTGCCTGGAGCATGGTGTTGAGAAGGAGGCTGAGCCCCAGTCTGGGCTTATCGGAGGAGGAGGCGGGCGCCCAGATGGGTTTATCAGCGTCTGCCACGGGGGCAGCGGGCGAGGGTGGTGCCCTTCTGGCTGGCCGGCGAGTTGCCATCCCAGCACGACGTACTTTAAGGATGAGACACACCCTACTAAGCTATCCGATGGTACCTGGTGTCGTTCCCGCAAACATTTATTTGAAGAGCGGTTTATATTTTATTTTTGCGTGTTTTTATCACAATAGGTGTTTTTAAGTCCGTGTCGTAGAATGAGGGTTGTTAAAGAATCTTGCAGAGTCGTCTTTCAGGTACGGCATGCTCAGGCTGCTGCTGTGAGGTGGGGTTTTATTCCCCTGGCTCAGGTCCCTGGCCTCCTTTGAGGCAAACCTACAGCGCTTTCCCCTGCTTCTGTTACTTGTGTGGTCTATTCCAAGTGTGTCTGCACGTCAACAAAGGGAGAGAAAAAAGATCGGTGTTTCAGAGAGGCGGTGTTTTCAAAATGTCACAGCCTCTTTTTTTAAATTTTTAATCGAGACGAAATTCACATAACATAAACCATTTTAAAGTGAACAATTCAGTGGCATTTAGTACATTCAGCATCAGTCGACCATCACCTCTATCTAGTGCCAAAACATTTTCATCACCCCAAAAGAAAATCCTGTACCCATTAAGGAGTCACTCCCCGTTCCCCACTCCCTCCCTCCCTGGCAGCCACCAGTCTGCATTCTGTCTGTGGATTGGCTTCATCTGGATATTTCATGTAAATAGAATCATAAAATATATGACCTTTTACGTCTGGCTTTTTTCACTGAGCATAATGTTTTCAAGATTTGTGTCCTAGTGTGTGTCAGCACTTCATTTTTCTTTATGGTTGAATAACCCATTATGTGGCTGTATCGCAGTTTGTTTATCCATTCATTCTGTTGTTGATGGGCATTTGAATGGTTTCTCCCTTTTGGCTGTTGTGAATAGCGCTGCTGTGAACATTCGTATACACCATGTTCGTGTGTGGTGTGTGGCATAAGTCTTCATTTCTCTTGGGCGCATACCTAGGAGTGGAATTGCTGGGTTTACTCTGTCCCTTTGTGAAGAGCTGCTGAACTGTTTCCATGGCGGCTGCACCACTTTACATTTCTACCAGCAGCGGCTTGTCTCCACGCCCTCACCCACACTGATTATTGTCATCACGGCCTTTTAGAAAGTGAAGTTCTTAATGTAATATATCATATCTGGCATATTCTGTTACCAAAGTGGAAAAAGATATTAGATTTAAGGCTGTTTTGCCAAGATCTACCTAATAGCTATAAGGCATATCCATTTCTTTGTGCTAGAGTTTAGAGTATGTTTGGAACCTGGACAATTAGATAAACACAGTAAAGCTAAACAGACTTTAACAGGGTGGGAAAGAATGTGAGAGTCCAATACCCAGATCAGGCCTGTGTGTCTAATGTCAAAAATGCTCACTCTGGGGCTTCCCTGGTGGCGCAGTGATGGAGAGTCCTCCTGCCGATGCAGGAGACGCGGGTTCGTGCCCCGGTCCGGGAAGATCCCACATGCCGCGGAGCGGCTGTGCCCGTGAGCCATGGCCGCTGAGCCTGAGCGTCTGGAGCCTGTGCTCCGCAACGGGAGAGGCCACAACAGTGAGAGGCCCGCGTACCGCCAAAAAAAAAAAAAAAAGCTCAGTCTGAGTAAATACTGAGTGCCCACTATGTGCTAGGTGTCTTGCTCAGTGCTCGGGGAACGATGATGGGTGCAAACCCAGGTCGCTCCTGCCCCCTGAGCTCACCGACCGAGTCGTGAACACAGACTTGCAATGCATGGTCACCACAAATCCATGTGAGATGGCGGGTGTTTTAGTGCAGGCGGGAGGGGGCAAATTCCAGAGCGAATGTGGAATGTGGCGGCGGGGACCCTGTCCTGTTGGGGGCCTGGGATCGGGCTGCACCCGGGATGGGGCTGCATGGGCCCGGGGGCAGAGGCCTCCCTGAGCACAGCACTTTTAATCCAGTACCCTGGGGCGCAGGTGTGAGAGATGCACGCAGGCCTCGTATGTTTCTGAGGAGCTCCTGGCTGCCGGGTGGAGAAGAGATGGGAAGTGGCTTGGAAATGTGCGGAAGTGTCACGCTGGAGAGGTCCTGCAGGCGGAGGATGGGGCAGGTGTGGTCTAGGGAGAGCAGAGGGTCTGGAAGGTGTCTGATTTATTTGGGGCTCGGATGGGTGGTGATGCAGCGTACTAGTAGAAGTGGGCAGATTTAAGTTGAGTTTTGCAGACTTTGAAAAAAATTTTAAGGAACTTTTTAGTGAAGAAAATCTCAAATGCACCTGAAAGCAGAGGGAGCAGCACGGGGAGCCCTCGTGCGGCCGTCACTCCGCCCGGCCGTTCCGGGCGCCTCGCTCACCTGTCTCTCCTGCTCCCCCACCCTCCGGTCCTTGAAGTATCGTGTCATTGCACTCATAAGGATTCATTTATTTTGAAATAATTTTAGACTTACAGGAAAGTAGCCAAAAGAGTACTACCATAGAGTTCCCGTACCAGCTCCCCCCAGTGTTATCATCTTATATAATTAGAGGACGGTTACGAAAACCAGGAGATTGACATTGGCGTAGTACTATTACATCACCAAAGATCTTACTCAGATTTGGCTGTTAGTCTGACTATGGTCCGTTTCCCGGACACCCCCTGTCCAGTTCTGGGCCTCTGTCCAGCCTCGGGGGCCTACCTTGCACGTCCCCTCACTTTCTCCAATCTGTGACAATTCCTCGTTCTTTCTTTGTCTTTTGTGACCTTGATGTGGAGTTCTTTCAGGTTGGTGCCTCCATCTTTTCAACACACCCCACCGTTTTCTAATTATTTCCCTTCTGGACCTACAAGATACTGCAGTCTCTTCTTGTATTTTTCCTGCCCCAATTCATTTCGTCGAGGAGCCCTGGTTCTTTTTCTTGGAGAAATGGTGTGAGAAGCTGAGACCTGCTTGCTGAGTGTGCTCCTAGCCCCCTGGGGTGCCCGCGCTTCTGGTTCTCTCAGTGTGCACAAGATATACATGTATTTGTACTCACGTGCGTGTACACACACATCTGTATTTATCTCTCTGTGTATGTATTAGAAGCCATGAGTTCACACTTGCATTTCTGATTCCAGTCCAATATCACATGGTTTATTCTTGCTTTCTTCTTTCCTTATTTATAACTTCTTCATCAGGTAGTGAGAAGTCTGGGTCTCATTATCCACAACGTATTTGCTTATTTGTTCAGACCTAGCATACACAGAAAGTAGTTTTAGAATGACTGCCCGGCCCCTGGGAGAAACAAGCCTGCTCACTGGAGAACTGATCTGTGCATGGCCCCCAGCATTTGGCCGTGGAGTACTCAGTGAGGATGTTAGCTTCCGAAGTTCCTCCCTCACTTCTCACCCACCCCCTTGGGTGGGGTTAGCACGCAGCCTTAGGGCGCCTGCCCTGCTCTGTCGTCCCTTCTCTAACAGTTACTGAGAGAGCTGTGCTGCGTATGCTACATTGCATTAGTGGGTTTTTAAATTATTTATTTATTTATTTTTTTTGCGGTACGCGGGCCTCTCACTGCTGTGGCCTCTCCCGTCGCGGAGCACAGGCTCCGGACGCGCAGGCTCAGCGG
This sequence comes from Neophocaena asiaeorientalis asiaeorientalis, assembly GCF_003031525.2. Classification (NCBI taxonomy): domain Eukaryota; kingdom Metazoa; phylum Chordata; class Mammalia; order Artiodactyla; family Phocoenidae; genus Neophocaena; species Neophocaena asiaeorientalis. The sequence goes on along the minus strand of NW_020172779.1, from coordinate 20,711,445 downwards.
CCATGGCTCACGGGCCCAGCCGCTCCGCGGCATGTGGGATCCTCCCTGACTGGGGCACGAACCCGTGTCCCCTGCATCGGCAGGCGGACTCTCAACCACTGCGCCACCAGGGAAGCCCTATGTTGTTTCTTTTCACCAATATCTTGAGCATTTCTGAGTGCTATTTATTTGTTGGGGGGGGTATGTTTACAACAGTGTTTAAAGTAAATAATGATGGCAGCACGCTTGTGTCAGGTGGTGGTCTCCCATGGGGCACAGGTAATGAGCACGGGCAGCTGTGGCCTGATTCCTGGTTAGGTGCCACCCAGCCGTGTGACAGTTCTCATGCCCGTCATACCAAACGGGCATGAGACCGAGGCGCGAGACAGAGAGGACGATGACGTGCCAGTAATTCCCTCAGAGAGTCATTGTGAAGGTTCGGTGGCTTAACAGGCTCGCGCACTCCTGTAGCTGCTGGTTTCACTATCATCCTTACGTGTACTCAGAGCTCACACTCTTCCTTCAGAGCACTTTTTTACTGTCCCCAGTAAAGTGTTGAGGGGTGGCTCGGTGTCCTGTCTCTCATTGACCCTAAGCTGCCGGAGGGCAGGACCACATCTCGTGACCGCACGCGCAACACTGTTGCTAGTGGAGATTAGCTTGTCCATATGGTGGAGGGGGTGTGTGTGTGTCTGTGTGTCTGTCTGTGTGTGTCTGTGTATGTGTGTAGGGTGGGGGAGGAGACAGGCTGCTTACTGAAAACACACAGGCACTTAGATAGAAACGGTTAGTGCCAAGGCATGTCTATTCCCTAGGTGTTAATTACACATGCCCTGTGCTAATAAGTCAACTTCATGCATAAGGTGGGCTCCGGGACACCTGCTGAGCACACTCTGGGTGGACGCTGTATCCCAAGGCTGAGAACAGAAAAGAACGGAGCTGCCCCACCCCCTGGGGAGCTCCCCTTCTGGGGGAGCCCAAGGGAACTGGACAGGGGCTCTGCAGCTGCGTCCTGGGTTCACAGCATCACCTCACTCGCCACGTTACTGCTGGTGCCTGTAAAATGGGGGTGGTGATAGTACCAATTTTTATTATAACTAATAACAATGTCAAATTATGTGTCAGAGGTATCAGGACATTTGTCAGCATGATGTATTTTATATATAATATAGAGATATAATAAATACATTATACTTATTCATTGTAATTATCAATGTTCTGTGATTGTTAATTACATAATAATTAATATAACTTGTTGTTAAAATGATCATATTAACAGTCATTTTATTGTGAAGGTAAAAAATGAGTTAACATGGAAAGTGCCTGCTGCTGCCTAGGGTGTGCTCAGTGCATGTTCCTTATTATTACAGCGATGATTTTAGCGGGTGGAAGAAATGTTGTGGCTTCCTTAAGGAGTGTGCCCTTCTTAGGGGAATCTGAAAATTACACTTCGAGGGACGTTTGTGCCAGTGCTGTCTGGGGCTGGTGAGGGCTGCGTGAGGCAGGTGCGGGCTTGGGGACGTCTTGGGGAGGCTCCTCTCTGGCCTGGGCCACGGGGCAGAGAAGTTGTGCAGGGCTTGGTCACAGGGGTGCCTGTGCAAGGACGTGGACCCCGGTGCAAACCCTCCGTGGTGCCCCCAGTACTCCACTGAGCGTGCCCTGCGTGGCAGCACGTCTGTCAGTCCACAGGATCTTCCATTATATTCCAGAAAGGTGCGTCCACTGGGGGTGAGGTTTGGTTTAGAGATTAGAGATTACAAGTTGATATAGATGAGTGATGTAGCATATGTTTCTCATAAAAAAACCCTTCTTCGAATGGGAACAGCTTTTTCTTTTCCTTCTAAGTGACCGTTCTGGTCTTTGGTCCAAGTTGTTTGCTTGGACATTGTCAAAGTTATTTCTAAACAAAGCCCCAGAAGAAACAAAGCAGACCCGTTAGTGCTGTAACTCAATAGTGTGTTTTAATTTGAAACAGGCAACTGCGTGGATGGGATATGTGGTGCCCGGAAGGGGAACATCTCTGCGTGTAACAAAGCTGTGTGGAGAGCTGGGAAACCGACACTTCCAAGAAGCTCGTCCAGCTTTTTAAACTAGCAAAAACCCTCTGAGCATGTTAAAATTTCATTTAACTTGTGTTTATCTCCCCAAACCATGCCACAGTCCACAGAAACTACTATTTCTGACCTGATGTGTGGCGCCCTTTTATTCTGTCCCTAAAGTATCAGCTGTTGATCCACTAGTGGAGAGGCCCCCTCTTCATTTTGGCTCTGCCACTGCTCAGACGGCTGTTTCAGCGTGGTGAAAGCTGGGCCGTGCGCTCGGCAGACTCCCTGGGGCCAGGGCAGCAGCGAAGGGCCACCTGTGGGCCCTGGAGCCCAGGAGCACGTGTAGGCAGCTGGTGGCCGCTGACCCCTGGCTGGCTGCTCCTGGGCCAGTAGGACCTGAGTCCCGCGTGGTGCCCTGTCTCCATCCACTTTATTACCTTTTTGCTTATTTTGTTTTATTTTTAAACATTTATTTTGGCCGCGCTGGGTCTTTGTTGCGGCACACGGGATCTTCGTTGTGGCACGCGGACTTCTTAGTTGTGGCATGCTGCGTGATCTAACCTGGGTTGTTCCCTGACCCGGGATCGAACGCGGGCCCCCTGCATTGAGAAAGCGGAGTCCTACCCACTGGACCGCCAGGGAAGTCCCATTTTTTGCTTACTTTAAAAGTGGTTTGTTTTAAATGTTTGCATTTAGCCAATCAATACCTGTGTCCTTACAGCTAAAAGTGCTATTTACAGCATGATTACAGGACTTAGGAAGCAGTTAATTGTGGACTGTGCTGAAAGCAATGAATGAGTGAATGGCAGTGACCTGCAGGGAGTGGCCACAGGTCCGTGTGTGAGGAGGGCATTAATGAGAATCACACACGTGACGTTTGAGACTTGGGAAGTGGCTTCAGCTGGCAGGTGTATGAAGACTGCAGGGTGCAGGAGGTCAGTTCAGTGATGGCAGTAGCAGCTCAGTGGGCGTCCTGCTGGCTGCGTGCCACTCGGAGGGTGCTTTTCTTTTTTTTTTTTAACATCTTTATTGGAGTATAATTGCTTTACGATGTTGTGTTCGTTTCTGCTGTATAACAAGGTGAATCCATTATACATATACATGTATCCCCATATCTCATCCCTCTTGCGTCTCCCTCCCTCCCTCCCTATCCCACCCCTCCAGGTGGTCACAAAGCACCGAGCTGGTCTCCCTCCCTGTGCTATGCGGCTGCTTCCCACTAGCTAGCTATTTTACATTTGGTAGTGTGTATATGTCCATGCCACTCTCTCACTTCGTCCCAGCTTACCCTTCCCCCTCCCTGTGTCCTCAAGTCCATTCTCTACGTCTGCGTCTTTGTTCCGGTCCTGCAATGGTGCTTCATAACCATTTTTTTTTTTAGATTCCATCTATACGTGTTAGCATACGGTATTTGTCTTTCTCTTTCTGACTTACTTCACTCTGTATGACAGACTCTAGGTCCATCCACCTCACTACAAATAACTCAATTTCGTTTCTTTTTATGGCTGAGTAATATTCCATTGTATATATGTGCCACATCTTCTTTATCCATTCATCTGTTGATGGACACTTAGGTTGCTTGCATGTCCTGGCTATTGTAAATAGAGCTGCAATGAACATTGTGGTACATGACTCTTTTTGAATTATGGTTTTCTCAGGGTATATGCCCAGTAGTGGGATTGCTGGGTCGTATGGTAGTTCTATTTTTAGTTCTTTAAGGAACCTCCATACTGTTCTCCATAGTGGCTGCATCAACTTACATTCCCACCAACAATGCAAGAGGGTTCCCTTTTCTCCACACCCTCTCCAGCATTTATTGTCTGTGGATTTTTGGATGATGGCCATTCTGACTGGTGTGAGATGATATCTCATTGTAGTTTTGATTTGCCTTTCTCTAATGATTAGTGATGTTGAGCATCCTTTCATGTGTTTGTTGGCAGTCTGTATATCTTTGGAGAAATGTCTGTTTAGGTCTTCCGCCCGTGTTTGGATTGGGTTTTTGTTTTTTTGATATTGAGCTGCATGAGCTGCTTGTAAATTTTGGAGATTAATCCTTTGTCGGTTGCTTCATTTGCAAATATTTTCTCCCATTCTGAGGGTTGTCTTTTCGTCTTGTTTATGTTTTCCTTTGCTGTGCAAAAGCTTTTAAGTTTTCAGAGGGTGCTTTTCGTATTCGGGCTTGACCTTAGCGGGACCTGTCACACCCACCATTATGGAAGTGAGGAAACTGAGGCACAGGGTGCAGGGCACACAGCGGGAAGTACTGGATCCCCGATTTGGACCTGGGCAGCTACCTGCGGTCCTAGAACCTGGACCCCCAGTGCCCAGACAAGTGGGTGAAACTTGCTGGGGTTGATGAACGCATGGGAGCGTAGCTTACTGGCTTTGCCATTATTATGCAAATGTGCAGGACTTTGTAAGGGAATTCTTGGTAGTAGCACAAACTTCGTTACGAAATAAAAGGGAAAAATTGACTTAGCTTAAGTGGGTTTGGATTTTCCAGTGTTTTGATTAAATAACATTCAGTTGATTTTGGTCGGGGGAGGGATGCTGTTTTGAATTAGTGAATACTGACTGAGTTTTACCTTTGCTTTCTTTAAAACCATGGATTTCTGAGTCTGTTTCGGGCCATGGTGCCCTCCAGTTTGCCCCAGGGGGGGATTTCCATTAACCGTCCTTTGCTGACATCCCAGGCATTTTCTTACCACTCACTGGTGTCTGATCATTTTCACATGCTTTTGTGAAGGATGATGACCAGAATGGGGTGATAGGATGAAGGGCCTTGTTAAAGCCCAGCTCCTGGATCCCTGTACCATTTTCCCCCTTTTTACACGAGAATGAAACGGGCTTCACTTGGGGAGGTGGCCCGGGGAGCCACGGCTGTGTGGGTGCTCCCCTTGGCTTGTGAGACGGCCGTCACCGTCACCCCTTAGTCTGTGTAATCGTAGCGTGTCGCCACCTTGAGAGCCGGTTCCATCGTGTGGCATGTTAGTGCAGCAGTGGGGGAGATGGGGGAGGAGGTGTGGGTTGTTGTTGCTTATTTTTTTTAAGGTAAAACTGGAAAATAGGCAAAGCAAAGCATGTTGTGGACTTGGAGAGCCCTCAGGTGATTTCCCCTCTCCTCTGCAGTTTCGTAGCCTGTGGAGATCCCAGGGCTGGTGAGGAGTGAGTACCAGTCCGTGACCCTCCAGCATGGTGGCCGTTGATGATGCTGTTTGCTCACTGAAAGTGACGGTGAAGAGCACCTGTTTGCTCAGATCTTGTCCCTGGTGAAATTTTATGTATTTTGAAGTGAATGGTGTTTGCTTGTCTCCGACTTGAGCACTTGACAAGTAGTTGTTTAAACTGAAGTAACTGGATGCACTTGGAGGTGAAGTGAGGATTTGCCACACCTGCACAGAAGGTGCACGGTGCACTCGTCCTTGTATTACAGGGTCCTGAGAGCTCAGTATTTACGCAGACTTTGTGTGCCCACCTTCCTCCCCCTCCCTGGTTGTGGGTATCGGGAGAAAACTGTGTTAATGCAAAGACAGTTGTAAATCACTTAACCATTGAGGTCTGCTGTGGATCCTTTCAGTTCCTTTGAAACAAGTGCGGGCTGCTGCCATGTTTACTAGTGATTGACTTTGTGTTTATTCTGGTGACATTTTCTGTATGTGTCCGTTTCCCGTTTTGGTGGGTAGTTTCCTCGAGAGAGTGGCTGTGGAGTGCAGTCTTTAACTGCTCACCTCTCATACCAGCAAGACACAGCACTGGTGGTGAAGCCGTCTCTGGTCAGGCGAGCCACCAGACGGTGGCAAGAGAGCACAGTCACCGGGGATGGTCAGACCACCCAGCTCCTCTTGTTGCTGTTCTTAGCTGTTGGGAACCAGATCAGAAATGTCTGCAATACCTCCTTTACTAGTCAGAGTTTCCTTTGGGTCACTGGCATTTGCCACCCTTGCCCTTATTCCTGGAGAAGTGCAAGGCGGAACCACTCTGGATGGCCAGCCACACCCATGAAGTGATCAATCAGACAGTGGTTCTGGAACCTTTTTGTGTTGGGACCTCTTTATATTCTCAGATTGCCATGGTCCCCACAGACCCTTCGTTTATGTGGGTTAAACACTGTATAAGATCTTAAAGTTGAGGGGCTTAAAAAATACTTAATGTGCTGTAATGACGAATATTTAATGTACTGACAAGGAATCTGATGTCTATTGATATATCATATTCTTATGAAAGAATTGTTTAAAACTAAAAACGATGTAATGAGAAGAGTGGTTTCACATTTTTGTGACTCTCCTTTAGGTTTGGCTTAATAAAAGCAGCAGTTGGTTTGTGCATTCAGTCTGCTGGGATATGGTGTTTTGGTTGAAGTATACGAAGGAACTCTGGCCTACGCTGATCTGTGGCTGACAGGGAGGAGTGTTAGAGGCCTTTGCAGGTTGTGGGTGTTCTTTGCCACCACACCAGAACGCAACAAGTCGTAGTTTCTTACAGGCTAGTTTCCGTGCAGGGTCCGGAACCGCACCCGTTGCGGCGTGAATCGATCTGTAGCCAGGTGACTTTGTGACGTCCCGCGTCGTCATTGGAGGACATTGGTTTGCAGAGTTTTCAGGTCTTTCAAACACAGGGAAGAGTCACACTCGGGGACATCGCATCACTGCTGCTCTCGCCACACGTCTAAGTATTTGGAGGCTTTAAGCTCGTGGCGGCGAGTACAAGTTTTCCACAATTCTAATTGTCACGTTGAAGCTTGAATTTTATCATCGCCACAAATGCTGGCAGCCGTGTTCTTGGAGGGGCAAAAGCCCACTTGGTTCAGTTTTGAGACGGTGTCCGCCCAGCTCCAGTCTCCAGTTGGAAAAGGAGGTCAGCTCACAGCTCACACGGACACAGTCGCTGTTCCTCGGCATTCCTTCGTACCTTGGGATACGAACATTTCCTGCTTCTCACACAGATAGTGAGAAGGCCTGAGAGTCAGTGTCCATGAACACATGCTACTGCTTTGTTAAGGACATTTCTAGGTAAACTGGGTTTTGCGCATTCTGGTGATGGGCCCGGTAAGAGCACAGATCGGCACCGCTGCCTTGCTCGCTGCTGAGGCACCTGGCGGTTTTACCTGCCGTTGAACCATCAGTGCGCTTGTCAGCACAGAAAGGGCAAATGACATCTCAGTATTAGATGGACGTAGTTTTGACCTTGGGAATCCCCTCAAAGGGTCTTAGGACCCCTCGGGCGTTCCCAGGACCGCTCGTGGAGAACTGCTGAATCAGGAGAATCCTGCGTTCTGTTCTGTTTCAATCTCCCAGACGATCTGTGTGTGAATGCTTAATGCCACCGTGTGTTAGAAAGATGATCCACTTTAATTAAATTGTATCATGATTTACAAGCATGTTTTATTAAACTACCCAAGAAGACAGTCCGATTTGGAGTTTGAATTCTTGTTTGTGTGGCCCATCTGGGACTGCAGGAGGGGTTTGGGGCTGGAACAGACCTGGATGGCCTGTTTCTTGGAGCAGGTGTAGGTGGGAAGCCGTAGGATTGACTGTGGGACGGAAAAGGGACCCTCGTCTCTGCTGCGGAAGGAAATGGGGTCAGTGCTTTCTTTTGGGTTCTTGGTGAAGGAGTGTGGCTCTCCCTCAGGTCTCAGAGCTCTTTTTGAAAATAGGCAACTCAAGTGAGTGGTGTCTTTAGTTCGCTGAATTCTATTTGTGCGTTTTGTGAGGTGTTTATGAAAGTTGTCCTGTGAAGAAAGCCTCTGTCTTCGCCAGCACATGCTGACGGACTCTTCCGATCATCTGAGCACACGCTGAGTTGGGATTTTCTTCTGAGGTTATCAGTCTGGAAGTGCTTCCATTCCTGGCTGGCATCCAGACGGAGTTTAAAACATTTCTGTGGGCCTGGAGGAAGACCCTGCCCCCTTCCCTGCCACCTGTCCTGCTTGTTCTTTATCACCACTGTATTTAAAAATAAAGTGTGTCCCCCCTCCCTCCCCAGGAAACAGCCCGGGGCCCTCTTGGAGATTTGTTGCCAGGGGTGCTTGTGTGAAGCACCAGCGCTTGGCTGCATCTTCGAGTGGTTTTTAGGGGCTTTTGCGCGTAGCTTCTGACCTGCTCTAGAAAAAAATATGAGTGACTGGTGTGACCTACATAGAGGAAGGTATTCTCATTGATTCCTAACGAGCAGGCAGTCACTTCCCCGTGTGTGAAAAATTGTTGGTAAAGAGTTGTGCTGACTTCCCTGCTGTCTTGTCACAGCCCGGGCCCAGGGATAGGGACACAAGCCCCATCTATTGTCGGGATCAGTGCCGTGTCCCCCGCTGCGCTCCTGACCGCTGTCTCTGTACCTGCCTTCCTTCCGTGTGTGGAGTACTGCTCTGGTGCTGGGCCCTGTCCTAGATGCTAAAGAGAAAGTGGGCCAAAGCAGATGGTTCCTACTCTCAGGGAGCTTAGGATCTGGTTGGGGGAGATGGGCAGACAATCAGTGGGTAGAATGTATGCCGCGCTGGGTTAGGGCAGGACTCTGGACGGCGGGTTCCTGCCGGAGCGGCAGCGTGCAGCCGAGGAAGAACCTGCGTGCCGAGGCCTGAGCACGGCACGGTCCTGCGGGGCTGCGGCCGGGGCCCTGCTGTGAGCACACTGCCTACTTGGACACAATCAAAGGTTGCCAGCTATTTATAGAACGCGTTCTAAACCCTGGAGCGGGTCAGGACCGGGTCCTCGCCCGCACTTCTGGCCGCGTGGGTCCCGGCTCCCTTTCCCGTGGGTGGAAATTCCTTCTTCCCAGGATCTGCTCAAAACGGCTTTCCTGTGAAATCCTGCCAAATAGCTAAGTCAGAATGCCTTGGTGTTCCCCCACGGCCCACAGGCACTCGGCTTGTTCCCAGCGTCTGTCTCCTTCCCTTCGGGTGGTCCGTGACCAGCCAGCCCATCAGGGAGCTCACGGTCCCGTCGGCCGGCACATGGTTAATAGGGTCTGGTGGGTGTCAGTCCCTGGAGGTGGTGTTGGTGGGACCCGCAGGGAGGTCCCGGTGCAGTGGGAGGTGCCGGGTGGGCAGGAGGCGCACTGGACACTGGATGGATGGACGGGCAGGTGGACGGACAGAGCTGGCAGTGGACAGGGCTCCTCTGCTGTGCTGATCCTGCATGGCGGGACGCTCCTTGAGGCCACTGCAAAGTGCCCGTTTAGGTGTTCAGACGTCAAGAGCCCTCTGTTCTGTGACCCAGCAGGTGACCCTGGTGTCACTCTTTGGAGCGATTGGAGAGCAAAATCCTGGCAGAGAAGCCCCTCCCTTACTGCTTCCATCTAACCCCTTCAGCATTTAGTGCTCCTGGCGTTTTTTAGGTCTGGTAGATCGCTGGCGCCAAAGCACAGAAGCTCCGCTGGCCGAGAGTGCAGGGCTTGGTGGTTTTCCTGGCACCCGTGCCCGCTTGGGTAGCTGCAGGCAGCTCTGCTCAGGTGAGGTTTCCAAATGACACGCTGTATGCCACCGGCCATGACCTTCCCTCCACCTATGCTGTGCCCGCCCGGCCTGCGGGCAACCTGCCGGACCTGAGCAACTCCCAGGATGCGGGAGAGAGACCGTCTGGTGGGGTCTCCACTGACGATTGTGCAGAGGAGGACGAAAGGGGATACGGCCAGCGTGCCCAGGAGCTGGTGGTGTAGCACTGGAGAGTGGCGGGGCCTTACCAGTGGGCACGGCTGAGTGAGAACAGAGGTGGTGTATCAGTATTGTCAAAGAAACGTGTAAAAACCCGTGTTCTGATTGGTTATCTCTGTCTTGTATGACACTAATATTCAAAAAAACACAACAGCTTTATTTTCTCAAGATACAGCTCACGAAGCCTCAAATTACCACTGTATTTTTATTTTATTTTATTTTTTAACATCTTTATTGGAGTATAATTGCTTTACCATGGTGTGTTAGTTTCTGCTGTATAACAAAGTGAATCAGCTATACGTATACACGTATCCCCATATCTCCTCCCTCTTGCGTCTCCCTCCCACCCTCCCTATGCCACCCCTCTAGGTGGTCACAGAGCACCGGGCTGGTCTCCCTGTTTACCACAGTATTTTCATGTGTTGTTGCTGAAGATCTGAAGAACCTGCTGGTGCTGATAATTCATGCAGTGAGTGTGTTCTCCAGAGGAAGGCCCCAGTTCCTCTCCATGGGGCTCGGGAGCTCCGTGCCGAGAAGATACATCCATGAAGTATGGCGTATATGTGTATGTATGTATATATTTGTATATATGTAGGTAGGTGCATAAAATACATATGACATCAAATTTACCATTTTAAAGTCTACTTTTCAGGGCATTAAGTACATTCACGGTGTTTGCAAACCACTACCTCTTACCTAGTTCCAGAACTTTCCATCACCTGAAGAGAAACCCTGTACTCATGGCTGTCCCTGTCCATTCTGCACTCTCCCAGCTGCCGGCAGCCTCCCCTGCTTGCTGTCGCGGTGTATCTGCCTGTTCTGGATGCTTCGGGTGAATGGAATTATACGCGAGGTGGGCTTCTGTATCTGGCCTCCTTCGGCTAACAGTGTTCTCAGGGTTCATCCAGGTTGTAGCGGGTGTCAGTACTGCATTCCTCTTTATGGCTGAATAATATTTCACTGTAGGGATAGACCACATTTCGTTTTATCCATTCATTTGTTGATGGAAACTTGGGGTTGTTTCCAAATATTAAAGTTTTAAATTATAAAATTCTTCATTTGCTGTGCCTTCTTCGAGCCTTACCAGAATTGAAATGTGTGTGACTCTTTTATCAGGGGACACACAGGCCCATCTGGCTCATCTTCCATGCTGTGCTGAGAGCGTTGGCTTTTGGAGAACGTCGCCATTGATCCCCGTTTGCCTTGTGGGAAGGGAGGGCGGCAGTTGGGAGCTACAGGTGCCTGCTTGTGTGTCTCACTGAGCCCCTTCCTTAGGGGTTAGAATCTACCTGCTTCCTTCGGGCGAATTAAAACGTAGTTGATGTTCTGAAGAACAGCGTTCTTCCTCTGTGTATATTATTATGGGGAAATCTTACCTAATTTTTAGTAAACCTTTCTGAGCTGTAAGGTTTTTGTTTGCTTTTGTTCTGTTTTTTTGGCCGCACTGTGCAGCATGTGGACCAGGGATTGGACCTGCGCCCCCTGCAGTGCAAGTGCAGAGTCTTAACCACTGGACCGCCAGGGAAGTCCCAGATGTAAGGTTTTTTAAGTCAAACTCAGTGAGCATGACTGAGTTATAAGCATGAAACATATTCTGCATAATTTGTTTATAATATTGGTCACATTTAGTATATTCCACAACTTGAAGGCACGGAGTATTAGACAGAGTGGAGAAGACAGTTATTTTTGACACTCTGCTTCATTTTGCAGGAGTTGATTGACATGTCCCTTTGCTGGGGACTTCCGCAAGCCTGGCGGGTTTTCCCTGCACGAGGGCTCTTAACTTGCCCATCCTCACTTTGCTCCTGGGCTGACTCTGAGGCCTCTGAGCAGGCTTGTAGCTTTCCCCTCCTTTCTGGAAAAGTTCCCTTCACTTAGCTTCGTCAGCCGTGTTTGTGGTCATTCATCTCCCTGGTTGCGCCTGCGGTCAGGAGGAAGCTGCTGGAGGGCCTGTGAGCCTGGACTCGTGTGCAAGGCTGCCGTCAGCCGGTCGGCTGGCCCCGGGGTCACGGCTGACTCAGAGCCCACCGCCCTCACGCAGCGGCTCCGGCACCACCGACGAGCGCTCCTCACCCTTCCCGGGAGAACGCCCGTGTGCTCGCCCACACCACCGCGTGCGGTTCCAGGCATGTGTGCCCTCTGGTTCGGAGCGGTGGCCTGGCCCTCGTGCGTCCCCGCCCGGGAGGGGGTCTTCCCTGCCTGGAGTGCTGCTTCTGCAGCTGGCCTCAGCCCCGCTCACTTCTTTCCTCTGGGAATCCCATCCACTGTGATCATCCCCGCATTTGCTGTAATGTCTTTCAAACTTTAAAGGTACTTTTAACTTCCTAACATGTATAAAAGGAAAGTCTAGTGGTCCCTGTGTGTTCATCACTCAGCCTCAAGAAGTACCAACATGTGGCCTGTCTTACTGGTACATTTTGAAAGAAATCCCACATCGCATCATTTATCCACACATCATTCAGTGTGTGTCTCTGAAAGATGGGGACTCCCTCTAGAAACAGGGTCACAACACTGACTCTTGAGGCATGGCCCCTCCTTCGTATCATGGCGTATACAGTAAGCGCTCGGATTTCCCGAAGGCATGTTGACCGTCGGAGTGTGAATCTGTATTTGTGCACAGAATTAGCTGTTAATTCTACCGTACCTAAACATTTTTGCCTGTGTGATTTTCAGGTTCTTGAGAGTTAACTCCCAGTTACCTGCCCAGCAGAGGCTGAGTCTGCTTCGGACTTTTCCCACAGTGCAGGGCATGCGTTGGCTGCTCACGTTTTAGGGATATTTTCCATGGTATCATTTGCCTAGCGCTCCCCCAAGAGCGCTCTGGCTCTCTGGCTCCCCCAGAGCCAAGCTCTGGCTTCAATTCAAACAGCATCTCCCCTTGGCCTGAGCCTCCAGGCCCGCTGGGTGCGCCTGGGCCACCGCAGGCTGGCTGGACAGCTTTGCCACCTTGGCTGGTCCCCTCATGGGCCTGGACCGCTGGCACCTTCAGCGCTGCTCCCCGCTGCGTCTCATTTCCCCCACCCCGGAAGGCAGGGTCCTGGAAGAGTGAGTGGCAGAAACACACAAACTCCTTTGAAAGCCCATGTCGTTGTGGAAGGTTGATGGCGGGCTGTGCACCTGAGGTGGGAGGGACCCCAGATACTGGCCATCAGCCCTATCTGCAGAGCTCCTTGTGGAGACAAGCTGCTCCGGGGCTGAGTCCATTTGTAAGAAATGCCCGGGGCAGGTGAAAGCACTGAGGCAGAGCAGACCAGTGGTCGCTGGGGGGCTGAGGGTGGGAGGGAGCGGGGAGGGTTTCTTCTTGGGGTGATGAAAACGTTCTGGAAATACAGTGGCCAAGGCTGCTCAACATTGTGGATGTACTAAAAGCCACTAAACTAATTGCACACTTGAAAATGGTTAGGATGGCAAATTTTATGTTATGTGAATTTTAATAAGGTAAAAAAACAAAAAGCAAAAAACTGGGCTTTTGATCATTTCATGAGTATTCATGATCCTAGATTTCCAAACTTGGCGTTGAGCTTGAAGGCGGCAGCGTACTTCACTCTGAGGGATGCCTTTTTGGTTGAATCATGACCAACCAAAAATGACATTTGTGGTTCTACCTTAAGCTCAGTGAGACCCACCAGGGTGCAGGAGACCCTGACTCTTGTCTTCACCAAGCTGCAGAGGGCACTGGGCATGCATAGAGCTCTAGCTAATGGTGGGGCCTGGTGTGGATGGGAAAATGCCACAATTATGTCATTTCAAGATAACAGTCAGCGCTCCGCATCTGGCACCATCCACAATCCAAGATGTGGGCAAGTACCATTAAATTTTTTTTCAGTCTTCTGAAAAACTCAGAAACACATTTCTGTTTATTTTAAATTGTGGGCTTGTTTCTCTTATAGAAGAATTGATTGAAGAGGCCCAACAGTCCTGGGGTTTGATCTGCTTGATTTTCAAACATTGTGCTCCTAATTAATGATTCTGACTCAAAGAAAATTGTACCTCTACGGGATGCCACTCTCTAGAGGTGACGTTTCAAATATCTGGACGTTGTTTGCCCTCCAGTTGTACAGATTTGGGGAATTTTCCAATTTCTGTCGTTTGGTAAATTTGCTTTTAAGTATCCCCTCGGGGAGTTGCTTTCATTCCAAGTGTGGGGATTACAGTCAAATTAATGCTCAGTTGAATTGGATTGAGCCACGGGTATCGGCCACAGGAGCCTTGCCGAAGTGTGCAAGGAGATTTCACGTCTTAAAGCTAAGGCTTATTTTATTTAGTCTTTTCAGATGCTTGTCTTGGTATAAGGAACATTCTGGGATCCGTTTGTTTGGTAATAGCACCATGATATTTGCTATTCAATGTGTGCCTTGTTTTATTAACATTTAAAGTAACATTTCTTTTCGAAGTATCATGACTGTAGTTAAAAATAAACATGGGAGTATTCTTATAACAAAATCTGAGTTGAAGCGCTTGGTTTCTAAATATATCACTGAGGAGAGGAAGTATTTTTTTCCTTTACAATGGCAGTGTTGCAGACACGACCCTGTAGATATCCAGGCTGGGAATAGTTTGATGTGTAACAAGAAACCATGTTTATCTCAAAAAAGATATCATAAAGAGAGGCTGAAGTTTTTCCTTTGTAATGTTTATTTTTAACCTCTATTTTATTCTATTGAAAATAAAAAGACTCGTGTTCATTGTAGAAAAACATAGTGACTACAGAAGGATGCGTTAGTTGGGGCACATGAAGCTCTTAAATAGATCTAAACCTAACGGCTCCTGTAGGAATCCAAACTCATGGAGGTTTATTTTTCCTCTGTCTAAATTTCCAGGGCGGGTGTGGGATTCATGCCCTGTTCCGGGAGCATCCAGAGAGCAAGGCTGAGTGCTTCTCCACCCTGAAGGCGAGGGGCCTGGAGGGGAGGTTTGTGGGGTCTCCAAGGGTCTGCCAGTAGCCTACCTCCTCAGGGGGCTGGCAGCGCGCGGCAGGCGTGATCGCCGGGCTGTGCTGTGGCTGGACATGTGGGGCAGAGCTGGCGCGCAGTGCTGAGAGGGCAGGAGGGGAAGGTGGGTGGAACTGGCCGGGGACCGAGGAGGAACAGCTGGGGAGGAGGGAAGGGAAGCTGGAGGAAGCAGAGACTTGATGCGGGAGGAGCGATGGGCTGTCGGGCAAGCTGGCTGCCTCGGGGCACAGGCCTGACTGGGGAGAATCAGGAGGAAGGAGCAGGTGCAACCGGCTGACCGGATCGTTGGAGGGGGTGGGTGGGGGCCCGAGATTGCTTTGTTCCTCAAGTCTGTTGAGGGCTCGCTGTCTGTCTGCGAACATCTTTGTTCTCATGCTTCAGGGAAAGTTTCTGAGTGCACATTGATAGGTTGAGAGTTGCTCTCTTTTAGCCAGTCGACATGCTTCCTCTTTTTTGGCCATACATTGTTGCTGTCGAAGTCAGCTGTCTGTGGTTGCTTTATAGCTGACCTGTGTTTTTCTCTCCAGCATCTTAGAAGATCTCTCCTCTCTCTGTCTTGTTTAAGACGGGAGTCATCGCAGCCTGCGTGTGTGCTGCTGGGAGTGAGCGGGCAGAGGGGGAATCGTGGCGCAGAGAGGAGGAGGGGTTGGGGGGGGCGGTGGGCCTCGGGAGCTCCCTCCTGATGGCTGTTAGTCCCTCTGCGAAGAGCGGGGAGCTGGGGGCAGGGGGGCAGGAAGGAGGTGGACAGGTGTGGGCGGGAGTGGGCCGTGGGAGTGCGCGGAGGGGTCCCGGGAGGCTGGCGGTCACAGAGGGACCGTGGGCCCAATGAGAAGATTTTTTCTGTCCCCCACGGGGCTCCGGTCAGACCAGCGTTGCACAGTCCTGGATCCCAGGAGAACCCGCTTTCTCCGAGATGACCAACTTTGTGGTTTGCTCTCTGCCCTCAGAGACGTCCTTGCCCAGCTCTCAGTCATCGCAAGGCCTGCTGCCTCCAGCCCCTCCTAGTGTCGGGCTGACTGGGCTCTGGGCACCCGGAGCCCAGACTTGTGCCGTTGACCACCATCCCCGCTTCCTTGAACGGGAACGTGACCGACAAAGGACCCCCCCGCCCACCTCGGAACCTGCCTCAGCTCCACGTGTGTTTCTTTGAAGATGCTCGTGTTGCCTGTGTACCACGACAGGACTGAGGAGCGGGTGGCACTGTTCAGAAATTGGTGTTTGTGCCTGTTGCCTGTTGCTGCCCGTGGACTCGCTGGGTAGGGGTCTGGACCGGGCATGGAGGCTGCAGTGTCTCTGCCCCACGAGGCCGTGGCTGGGAGGGAGCGCGGTGTCTCCGGGCTGGAACCGTCTGGGGACGTCTCCACTCCCGTCTGGCACCTGGGCTGGGGTGACTTGAAGGCCGGCCTCAGCTGGGCTGCCCGCGGGGGCCTCTCACGTGGCCCAGGCTGGGTTCCCCGAGGGAGTGTGTCAGGAGGGGACGTGTCTGGAGAGCAGACGTTTCCAGAGAGGGGGTGGAAGTGCCTGGTCGGTCGTTGTGACCCAGCTCACAAGTCCCTGGTGTCATTTCCCCTTCGCACCCCACTGCTGGTCCAAGCCGTCACAAGCCTGTCTGGACTCAAGGGAAGGGGACGTGGACCCCGTCTCTCAAAATGTTGAAGGATTTGGGCAGTTTTAAAACCGCTAATGTGTTGTCCTTCCAAAAAACTTGAAACTCAAGCGGCATGGCAGCAGTTGGCTGTGTTGTTGGAGGTGGCCATCAAATGCCAAGAATTCCTCAGTGACAGCGTGTGGGAACCACTGACCCCACGTGCTCAGCTACACATCAGCCCACGTTGTAGCAGCTAGTAACTCCTCACCCTTCCAGAAGCCCCCTGCCCGGTCCGCACTCAGCGGGTTGGCTGGAGGAGTCCAGGGCCCGCCTGTGCCGCTGGCTGTGTGACCTCGGGCAGGTCACCGCACCTGTCGGCCTCGGCCTCTTCTGCACAGTGGTGATAACCCCCGCCTTGCAGAGGGGTCGTGAGCGTTCCGGAAGTGTGAGGTGCCAGTGGTCCAGGCCCTGGAAGGTGTTCCTGGGAATAACCTTGTCGTGCTCAGCAGACTTATTCGTAGAGGGTTACACAGTGCACCTGTGTTCGGACGTGAGCCAGCCACCCAGAATCTGGTTTCCTTTTCCTCTGAGTGCGCGCACGCTTCCGGGGTCTCTAAGGCGGCTGTGGCGTGTGCCGCAGGGCTCTGAATGGAACGGGTACTTAACCCCGAGGCCGATGGCGGAGGCTCTTGCCGAGGGCAGTGCTGCTTCGCCGAGCTGTCTTTCAAGTCCGTTTTATACCTGCGCCTCCTTCGTACCTTACAGTTTGATGTTGTTGTTTGTAAGTGGCGTCTTTGTAACCTCACTTTCCTAATGAGCAGTCGCTCACATACGGGGATGCAACGGATATCTGGAATCTCGTTTCCAGCAAGCCTGTCGAGTTCTTTTTAGTTCTGACAGCATGTGTGGATTCCGCCTTAACTTTACGTAGGTGGTCATGTCGTCTGTGTGTGGCAGTTTTGTGTCTTCATTTCCAGTCACGTTGCATATTTTCTTTTTCTTTTGTTACCGCCCTCGCTCAGATCTGTTCAAGTGGTGATTCCAAGCCTCGCTGTTTGGTTCTGTCCTCAGAAGAAATGCTTTGCTGTGTGAGTGATGTTTTCGGGAGGTTTTTATTAGATGATCTTTATCAGGTCCAGGAAGTCCCTTATGCTAAGTTGGAAGGGGCTCTTGTCTGTTTTGTTTGTTTTTATTTTCTAAATCATGAGAGGATCTTGTTTTCAAACAAGTAAAAACTTACAAGCCATACAAAGAACGTCTGTATACATGCCACCTAGTTTAAAGAAATAGCTTTAAAATGGCTAGAAGCTCTAGGACCTCTTTTATGTGTGTGTGAAGTGTCTCGGTTAGGGGCTGCCCAGGCCTCCAGGTCGTGGACCTTCAGAGCCCTGGGCAGACGCAGCGCCCCCAGCTGGCTGCACAGCTGAGTCCCCTTTGCTCCTGGCTCACTTTGGGGGCTGCACTGTCACTGAAGATGTGGAGCCTCAGAATCCTGCAGGCTTTTGCTTCAAAGCCCAGCACACCTACCTTCTAACTGTGGGACCCTAATCATTAATCTCAGCCCACTCTGTCTACGAAATGGAGCCAGTGATAGACCACCGTACAGAATTCTTAACACTGGGTGGGCAAATGAACGCAGTGCCCTTGTTCAGATACAGGCTTGTCAGTGGGATTACGGGCATCGTTACAGATGCTGAATTACGGTCCAGTTTCAGTGAGCGCTCACCCAGCATTGACGACCTGCCAGGCCCAACAACGTGCTGGGGTGGTGACACGAGTCAGCCTCAGGGTTGTGGGAAGACAGATATCTTGGCCTGCGAACTGCCAAAGCACAAGGTAGAATGGACCCTGGCAGTGGACGCATACACAGTGCGGTAGAAACATCACAAGCGGAGAGGTCAGTTGGGGAAAGTGTTGGGTTATTATCGCATTCCTCTAGTTGAGCAAACAGCAACAGCAGAGCCGTGGGGCGACGTTCAGTAAGGCGGGCTCGTGGGTCCAGGAGGTCTGTCTGCAGGATTTCCTGTTTTCAGGGAGGAAGTGAGGAACAGCTCACAGAGAGGGTGAGGAATGCGCTCAGAGCAAGGGAAGCGGAGCTGAGGCGGGGAATGAGGAAGGGCTGAGCCTCGCCTTGGGTAAAATGATTTTAAAAGAGAGTAGGTTAAACAGGAGGAAATGTAAAATCACTCCCGGTGAAGATTTCAGCAGTTGATTAGAATGAGCTGCTTTGGAATGTCACACCTCTGGGGACCAACCCACACTTCTGAATGGTTGAGTCCTGCCGCCTTGGTTGGTCCAAGAGAGTTCTTTTCGTGCAGTGGCTTCAAAACATCTGGCCATCACCCCCCGAAGTCATCCTTCAGGCAGGGACATAGGGGTCAGACGTGGAAAGCCTGGAGTTCGTCCCTCTCCAGGGACGTTGTGGACACCTGGGCCGGTCCGTGCTGTCCCATCTTGTTCCTTCCTCCTCCCCTCGTCGTCTTGTGCTGGACCACGTAGAATAATTCACTCAGTGGTGGACGGACGCCCTGCAGCCTGGGCCTCCAGGGTCACCTGTCAGTTCCCCAGACGGGCAGATGACAGGGCACCTTGATTCTGAGTGACACGGGGTGTGTGTGTGTGTGTGTGTGTGTGTGTGTGTGTGTGTGTCAGCAGCAGCCCAGCTGGTAGAAATAGACATTTACTCTTTTCAAGGCAGGCGAAAGGCTAAGACTTCCCTCGGTAGCCCTGTGGGACAGAACTAAAACGGTGGTTTCTCATTCTTGATGTTGTCTTTTTTCTTCCTGATTCTCTTTCTCTAAAAATTCATCAGGCCTCACAGGTAATGCTGATAGGTCAGGTTTTAGCGGGTTTGCATTAGCTGGAGCTATGTGGATGCTAATTTATCCTTAGTCCGTTACGGAAATTCAACTTAAGGCTTGAAGTCAGCAGGTAGTTCCCAGGGAGAAGGCCCTGGCTCAGAAGCCCGTTAGCGGCCAAGCCTTTACTGCCTGAAAAGCCATTGTGGGGGGGCGGGAGTGGGGCAAGGCCGCCAGCCCCTCTCCTCTGCTGCTCACCTGCGTGTGTGCAGATGGCGCTCAAGTAGTTAACGGAATAGTACCTGCCCTGAATAGGTGAGGCGCGCCCTCTGTATTGGGTTTTCTTTTCCATTAAAAAAAAAGAGAAAGAAATGCCATCCATCTGTCCATGGGTGGCCCCCTGCCGTTTGGCGTCACTGCCCCAGTGAGTCGTGGGCTTCTCGCGGGGACCTCGCCCAGCATCAGTGCAGACTCACTCGCCCAGAGTGGGCCCTCCGGTGTTGGGCTCCCCTGGTGCTCGCACGTACAAGGTTGTGGTTTCTTGCCACCTCAGAAGATGATTCAGTGTGTGTGGAGGGAGAAAGGGGGACCCCAGCCTGAGTCAGAGCTCTGGGTGGGAGCAGGCCCGCCCCGTGTGCCGAGGGCCACATTCCAAAATGGGCAGAAACAGCGTCTGAGCTGCTTTTTTTCTCGTGTGCAGTTCCAGTATGGGTTCCCCTTATCTGGGCTGTAAAACCCAAACTGTGGCTTTAATCTTGTGTTTCATAACACGTGTGCAGGCAACAGTGCAGAAGCGCGTGGTGAGCTTGGGCCGAGGACACCTAGGTTTACACCCTGCCCTGGCAGTGGGGTGCCCTTTGGCGCGTCTCCAGGCACTGCCCGGCACCTAGGGTCCTTCCAGCCCTCCTGGCTGCAGAGGGAGGCGGAGGCTGCCCTGTCTTCCAGGCGATGGAGCTGGGTGCCTGCTGCCTGCCATGGGCGAGGGGCTTAACCTTCTCATCTCACTCTGTTCATGTGTGAAATGCAGACGGAAGTCTTAACAGGCCTGCCACAAGTCCTGAATTCGGCAAGCTTTAAAATCAGTGTGGTTACCTGTTAAATGGGGGTGATGACTATGCCTGCATCTTGTAGGTTTTTAACAAATTAGCCTTATTATAATTTTTCCAATACTAGATATCACGTGCCCACTTAAAAACTACAGAGGCGTGAAGAGGACCAATCATAGTTGACCGTCTGGGAATGTTCACTGTTAATGTTTTTTTAATCCTTCCTTGAGTTTTCCCATTCATACGCCAAGCGTGTGTGTGCGTGTGTACGCACATGTGTGTAAATAGAGGACAAGTGTGATTGCATCAAACGCTGTTTTGGAACTTTCTCCCACGTGGACATCTTTCCGTGTAACAGCTGTAGATGTGTTGTGTCAGGAAATTACTGTAATGGTTTATTTAACCAGCTCTCTACTGATGGACGTTTTTGTCCTTGTCAGTCTTTTAATATGATATACTACGATAAATGCTCTTAGGTATAGGTACCTGGGTATTTTAGGATAAACACCTAGACGTTGAGTTACTAGATCGAAAGGAACATGATTTTAAAAGATTTCTGAAACATACCTTCAAAACCACCTAGTTTGGATAAGAGTGATGTTTTCCCCCAAGCTCTTATAAATACCAGATGGGCAAAAAATTACTTACAGTTTTTTTTGGGGGGGCGGGGTGGGGATTTCTTTGTGTAAAGGCTGAATGTATTTTCTACGTTTGTTGGCTACTAGGGTTTCCTATGCACACTCTCCGTTCATAGATGTTGCCCGTTTTCCAGTTGGAGTTTTTAATCCTCAGAAATTTAAACTCTGTATCCAGGTTTATATTTTTAGGTTTGTGAGTTTATTATGTCAAAATTTTCTGAGGTTATCCAGTGCTTAGAGAAGTCTTAAAAGATCTCATGTACTCAGGCTTGCCTCTTATGGCCTCTACTTTTGGCTCCCACCCCATAATTATAAAAGTTATTCAATTTTAATATATTTCTTTGGATGTTTTTGTTTCACTTAAAAATGTTTAGTTACGGTTTGTATCCATTTGGAATTTTCTTTTTAAATAAATGTATTTGTTTATTTCTGGCTGTGCTGGGTCTTTGTTGCTGCGTGTGGGCTTTCTCCAGTTGCGGTGAGCTGAGGTTACTCTTGGTTGCGGTGCATGGGCTTCTCATTGCAGTGGCTTCTCTTGCTGTGGAGCGCGGGCTCTGGGCGCGCGGGCTTTGGTAGTTGTGGCGCGCGGGCTTAGTTGCTCCGTGGCATGTGGGATCTTCCTGGACCAGGGCTCGAACCCGTGTCCCCTGCGTTGGCAGGCAGGTTCTTAACCACTGCGCCACCAGGGAAGCCCTGGAATTTATTTTCAGTAAAATGAGAGGAAGCGCTCCTTAATTTTTTTTTTTTGCGTTATGCGGGCCTCTCACTGTTGTGGCCTCTCCCGTTGCGGAGCACAGGCTCCGGACACGCAGGCTTAGCTGCCACGGCTCACGGGCCCAGCCGCTCCGCGACATGTGGGATCTTCCCGGACCGGGGCACGAACCCGTGTCCCCTGCATCGGCAGGCGGACTCTCAACCACTGCGCCACCAGGGAAGCCCAACTCCTTAATTTTTTAATATTCAGAAAGCTGTTCTTGTCCTCCTGTCCCACTCACGGACATGCCACCTTCGCCCACCCTGACCTGTCATAGCGGCCTGCTTCCGGCCTCTCTCTGATGTTTCTGCCCACCCCCTTCTGAAGGTGGGCACCCCGAGAACAGGGGAGTCGAGGGTACTCAGGTGATGCCCAGTGAGTGGAGTTGGAGCCGGTGTGTGGAGGTGCTCGGCGTGGGGCTGGCCGTGCGGATCTCGGGGAGGGCACTGAGTGCTGTGCAGTTCGGCTTGCTAGCAAAGCTCTCGTGCCGTGAGGGCAGCAAGACCTGTGTCCGGGTCCCGGCTTTGCCTGTCACTCACCTTCTGGTCACCTCGGTTTCCCGTCTGTAAAGCGGGATCCTGTTTGCCTTACCCAGGGTGAGGACTAGACGAGATGATACACGTGATACACAGTGTACGTGCCTGGTGCACTAGTGGTGGCTGTTACTTCCTGAATTATTTTGGGAGCTCAGAATAATAATATACGTATTACAAAGAGAAATCACCCATTTTCTGTAGGTACTGAGAGGTGTTCCAGGTAACTAGGATGAAGTAGTTAACGTAAAAGGGCACTAAATTGAGTTTTCTGAACTTTCCCAGCTGCTTTAGAGGGGTGATAGGTCAGATTCCTGAATGTTTGGGGTGATGAAAAGGATCTGGGTTCTTTGGAGAAAAAGACTTTCCTGAAGTATGAGAGATGTCATGTGAACTCTTCCGTAAGGGAGGCTGGAGGAGTCGAGGGATCGCTTTGGCGGAGGGCTCAGCGGGGATTGCTTTGTCGTCGGCACTGCGGTCGGCGGGCATGGTGCCCTCTCTGCCGCCCTGGTTCCTCACCTGTGGAGTGAAGACAGTGTCCGAGAGGGTGGACGTGAGAACGATGAGGAGGCACCTGAAATCTCGTGCCCGGAGCGTAGCAGGTGCTTGGTCAGTGCCGGCCTCTTGAGTTGGAAGGGGGCAAGGCTGCTCACCAAAGGCAGAATGGTAGTCCCCGCGTGAATGCCTCATGTTTTTGCCACAAAACACTTGGCATTGAGTTATAAATCAGTAAAGGCGTTTCTCCCAACAGTGGGTGTGACACTGAGCTATTCTTTTTTCATCTGTGCACTCGTTTGTGCAGTCATTCATTAAACAGTCGCACCAAACCAGACCTAACCTCTGCCCTGGTGATGCTTATGTTAGTGGGAAAGGCAGTTACTAATCAGAAAGTCCCAAGATAACTGTAAAATCAGAACTAGTAAGTGCTGCAGAGAAGTGTGTGGGAGAAATGCACGTATGATAGCTTTCCTGTTTTCATGGGGCTTTTTTGTAAAGCGCTTCCAAACTTTCTGACAAACGCTTCAAAGAACCACTAGTCCACAATAATGTCATATCAGCCATTTGGGGGACATTTCTGTAGGAGGTAATTTGTATTTTACAAGAATTTCTTTAATCCTTCCTCGTGTTAATTATAGTATTTCTGATATCGTTGAGTAAAGACAGATGGTGAATCAGAGGGGGCATTTTTAACTTAAGAGGGAAAGTTCATTAAAACATTTTCTATGAGAAAAAAAGTTTTCTGGGGCTTCCCTGGTGGCACAGTGGTTGAGAGTCCGCCTGCTGTTGCAGGGGACACGGGTTCGTGCCCCGGTCCGGGAAGATCCCACATGCCGCGGAGCGGCTGGACCCGTGAGCCATGGCCGCTGAGCCTGCACATCCGGAGCCTGTGCTCCGCAACGGGAGAAGCCACAACAGTGAGAGGCCCGGCGTACCGCAAAAAAAAAAAAAAAAAAAAGTTTTCTTTTCACACATCACAGGGGTGGCTTTGGGGACTGTTCCTCAAAGAAGATTGTGTTTTTAATGCTGATGGGAGTTTCAGGTTAACCACAAAAGCCCACTTAAAAACCCATTGTAGGACTTCCCTGGTGGCGCAGCGGCTAGGAACCCACCCACCAAGGCAGGGGACACGGGTTCAAGCCCTGGTCTGGGAAGATCCCACATGCCGCGGAGCAACTAAGCCTGTGCGCCACAACTACTGAGCCCACGTGCCACAACTACTGAAGCCCGCGCACCTAAAGCCCGTGCTCCGCAACAAAAGAAGCCACCGCAATGAGAAGCCCGCGCACCGCAACGAAGAGCAGCCCCCGCTCGCCGCAACTAGAAAAAGTGCGCGCGTAGCAACGAAGACCCAACGCAGCCAAAAATAAATAAATAAGTAAATTAATTAAAAAAAAAAAAAAAACAACCAAAAAAACCCCATCGTAGACAAAGTTCTTTGAGTTTGCAACAAAAATAGAAACTATTATTAGTCACTGATACGAGGGTAGCTGGGTGCTTGTCTTGTAATGAATCCTCAGTGGTCCGTCTGGCTTGTGGCCTCTTCCCGTGCAAGCTGCATACTCCCCGGGAGAAGGCTGAATATCTTCAGGGTTTTGGGGCCTTTGGGGCCAGCTCTCACCTGGGCGCATCTGCCCCTGGGGTCACAGCTCCCTGTTCAGGCCGCCTGTGGGGCCCTCTCTTTGCATGTTACCAAGAACCAGGTGGGAATTTCCACCGAGAGCGGAAGACGTGAAAGACTTACAGGAACGGTGGCCCGCGCGAGGGTGACACATTTACAGAGAACAGGTCTGCAGACCACGGCTGGCTGCCTTCCTTGCAGGGCCTGTCCCCATCCCCTCCCCGGTCTGGGGAGGCTGCCACTGTGTCGCCGGGCTCCGCCCAGCCCGCCCTTCCTCTTCATCTAGAGGAGTTGCTGTGCAAGCCTGCCCGAGGGCACGAGGAGGAAGAAAGTCCTCTGGGCTGCTGTGGGCATGGGGGATGGGGGCTCACGCCGGGGCTGGGACCTGCAGGCCTGGGGGCGTCAGCGGGGCTTGATGGTCAGCCTTGTGCTGTGGGGTGTCCCCAGAGCCCCTGCGCTCTGGGCTGACGTTGACTATCCCATCGGAACGCTGGTGGCACCAGACGCTGCTGAGAGCAAGTCCTCCTGCAGTGACCGGGCCTGGATCCTCCCTGCCCCGAGCTGACTCTGAGCTCGCGGGGCAGCAGGAGCGAGGCCCGGGCCAGGCGGAGGCGTCTGTGTCTGTGTCTCGGCCTGGGTTCCATCCCAGCTCCACCTGGCAGGGCACTCGGGCCGGACGTGCGTGTGGGCGAGCGTTCCTGGGTCCTTGTGTCTGGTCAGACGGTCCGTTCCTCTGGGAACTCGGCTGGGTTTGGTTTGTCTCCCTGCTCACAGTTGGCTGTCGGTCGCCTGGGTCCAGCGCTGCGGTCATGTTTGACTTGATCTCCAGCTGACAGCAGGCCTGCCTGTCTGCATTCTTAGTGCTTCGTCCTGAGACTGCTTCCGCTCACTTCGGCAAAAAGGCTGCTGTGATTGTTTAATGCAGTTCAGTTTCGGTGGCCACAAGCGAGACCTGCCTGTGTAGGCAGCAGGTGGATTTGGTCAGTGGTCGCCGTGTGTCCTGGTTTCAGCGGGAGAGTGCTGGTCTGTCGGCATCTGCTTTCTGGTCTGTGCCTGACGAGCTCTTCTAGCCTATGAGGAGACACACAGACCCAGGCCTGGCCCGGGGAGCCTGACACATCACCCATCCTCCACACAGCGAAGCATCAAGGAGCTGATATCCACACCGGCTTGGCCCCAGGCGTGACGTGGAAGGGCTGGACAGCCCTGAGCTGTTTTTATCACTTTCTTTTGCCTTCATAGTTTCTGGCTGTGTTACCCAATATAATGAAAACAGAATTCTAAAAGGAGAATTCAGGGGATGCATGGCTTTGAATACTAACGCTTACTTTGAGATTCTGCAAAGAGCTTTACAATGGCCTCCTGGTATCTGGGTGGCAAATCTTTGATCCCAGCCCCACTGAGACGTGGATGCTGGTGTGCTGTGCTCACTTCCTGGAGGAGTGCACCACCCTCCAGCCTCCCAGCAAGGCTGTGGCCCAAGTTCAAGCAGCACCGAACAGCCAGTGAGTACAGACAGGAGCGTCATTTGGACTTTTCTTAAGGAACATTTCAGTCACCCAGGAGCGAACAGTCACGCAGATCTTTTTGTTTTTGAGCGTCAGATAACTCATAATAAGATGTGGTGGAAGGGGCAGTGTCGGGGCCGGGGCCGGGGCCGGGGCCGGGGCAGGCAGCTCTGTGCCCCTTCTGGGCAGTCCTGGTGCTTGCTGCTTGGTACCTTTGTGCTGCTTCCTGGGCCTCCCCGAGACCAGGCCCCCAGACCTGCCCAGATCCAGCTCACAGTTGATGGCTTAGAGCAGGTGGGGGTGAGTTGCTGTCTCCTCTGGGTCTCCAAGGTTGTCCAAGGTGACTCCAGCCTCCAGGTTCTGTGATTTATTTCAAGTCGACCGTGGTCAGGAATGCTGTTCTCGGCCTGATGGTATAAGCTGGCACCCAGACCTTTGCATTTGTGCTTGTAACAGCAGATGTGCCGTGAAAGCTGGAGTGAAGGGGCAGGGGCGGAGGCCAAGCCGATTCCAGATCCGGGTGCCTGACCTAATGTGGTTGGCGGTTTTTTGAAAGTTCAGTTCTATGTGCTTAAGTACTTAGAAAACAGCATTTGGAATGAAGAGCTTCTCTGAACAACTATGCTTGTCCCCTTGCTCACCCTGGGACAGCTTGATTTCCACGCTGGTCATCAGGGAGTTTTTGCCTTGCTTCTTCCCAGGATCCGCTCCCATGGCCCTAGGTGCACAGCACCGGCAGAGCCGTGGGCCCTGGGGCACTGCTGTCAGGCCTTATCAGGATGTCTGATTTCTGATTCCCAACTCAGCCGCGTGGTAGGCGGGCCCGTGTGATGAGCAGAAGAAGCCTGGAGAGCCTGTTGTCATGGCAGCCGGTAAATCGTGAGCTCACATCATGTCAGGGATGGGTGATCTCAGGGCAGCTATGGAGACAGAGCCCCTGTGGGCCTGCAGGGCGTGGTGCTGTCTGCAGGGCTGTTCCTGGTGGAGGGGCGTCAGACCTGCCCGCCCTCCACACCGCCACAGAGACCACGGAGGTTTTGTGACGTTATCAGCAGCCGAAACACTCTCCCCTCTGCTTAGAGATGAGGCCACCCTGTCCCCCAGAGCAGGTGGTCCCTAAGTGTGCAGTCCTCAGCCTCTTCGTCAGTGTGGTGACTCTTGTGGAGGGATCCCTTTCCAGAATAATGTTTTTTAAAGCAAAGAACAAAATACATAGGATGACAAAGAAAACTGGTTGTATTGAAATAGTTATCAAAATACCAAACCAAAAGGGTGACAGAGTAGCAAATGGGTCCTTTACCACCTTTAATAACAAGGTCCAGCCAGGCCTAATGGACATCATGATTTTGAAGTAGCTTCAGGTTTTAAACGTACGTTGTGGCGTCTGTGACCGCTGCCACGTGACAAGACAGCCCTGTGTTTTCTGCTTGTCTGGTACACAGACCTCAGTAAGTGGCAGCTGTGATTATGCTCTGAAATGCTAACTGAATGAACTTGGTGAGGCTAGATTATTATGCACTGTTAGTGCAGCTCTCTTATTAATTTTGTTTGTTTTTAAATATTTATTTATTTGGCTGCGTCGGGTCTTAGTTGCGGCGCGCAGGCTCTTTGTCGCAGCACACGGGCTTCTCTCTAGCTGTGGTGCATGGGCTCAGTAGTTGCAGCGTGTGGGCTCTCTAGTTGAGGGGAGTGGGCCCTAGAGCGCGTGGGCTTAGCTGCTCCGTGGCATGTGGGATCTTAGTTCCCCAACCAGGGATTGAACCCGCGTCCCCTGCCTTGGAAAGTGGATTCTTAACCACTGGACCACCAGGGAAGTCCCTTGTTTGATTTAAACCTTGTCTACTCTCTCAGAAGGACTTGAGGCAGCTCCGCTTTGGTGGCAAACCTCACACGCTCTGATGACAACAGGACCTGTGTCTGAGTCCCAGCTTTGCCTGTTAGTCAACTTCTGGCATAACAGATGATTTAAATTTTCTTTGTATTTTTCTACATCTTCTGTAATAAGGGTAAGAATCAGAGAGAAGACTGCAGTATAGGAAAGATTCACCCAGTCGCCCGCGTCTACTATCATGGGTAAGGAAACAAGACGGCTTCCTTGAGTGGAAGTTACCCACAGGTGCTGCTTTAGGGAGTGCCCCATGATCTAGTTGGTGAAGAATGGCCCCGCCGCGAGCTCTTGGGTACGTCGCACATTCGGAAGGAGGCCAAACTTCCTTCTCTTGGAGGGGGTCTTAGCTGCCGTGAGGTCGCCTCGTGTCTTGGGGCCCTGCCCGTGCTGGTGCATGTAGGCAGCGGTCTCAGGGGATCTCCTTGGCTCCTCGGGTGTGTGACCTGTGTCCCCAGTTCCGGGTGGGAGAGAGGAGGGGTGATGGTGTGGGTTTGCGTCCATGTGCCTCCATCCCTCGCTCGGGGGGAGGGCTGGGACGGGCGAGGGGCTGCCAAGAGATGGTGAGGGCAGGTGTCCCACAGCCCTGCTCTGGGACCTTCCTCTTCCTCTGACAGGCCAGCGACAGTCCAGACCTTGGGCGTGGGTTTCTGCAGGACGCCCAGTGCAATGACAGGCTCGCCTCCCGTGAAATCTCTTGGAAGCTGTCTGGTTTCTATGAGCCGGTTACTCATACAGGAAGTCGATTACTCATCCACTACATGTTTCCCTTTCACTGATTGAGCTGTGGCTCTAAAGATGGAAATTTTAAACACACGTGCTGGATCCTCGGCAGCAACTCGGCAAACCCTCTGTGCCTGCTTTGTCCCTGACGCTGTGCTGGGTTCTCAGGCTCGGGGACTCCTGCCCGCAGCACTCTGGTCAGCAACGGGGGCTGGTGGCCGAGTCACTGAAGTGCTGGGGCTGTGCTGGTAGTTGCTGTGGACGAGTCCTTGCCCACCGTGACAGCCAGTGTTGCTGGATGAGAAAGAAGCGTTTGCCTTCGGGATCCCAAAGGTTTTGCCCCATGCAGAGGCAAGCCTAACCGCGGGAAATCCATCCCAAACAAAACTGTCCGATGAGTCGCTGGATGGGAAATGTGCTGTGCGTGCTGCCTGGGGTTGGGAGCAGCGAGGCGGTGGGGCTGCCGGCAGTTCTCACAGGAAGGTCAGACCTGCATTTCTCCGTGAAGAGGGGAGGAGATGTGAGAGAGCTCGGAAGCTGGGGGATCGCTCGCTCGGCCTGCCAGCATGGCAGGAGCGGGGGAGATGAGGTGGCATCTGAAGGCGGGTAGGCACTTGGGGCTGGGTCCCTGCTGAGCAGGTGGCCAGCGCCACAGCCAGTTGGCTTAACGCCAGCTCCGTGAACTCCTCCCCAGATGCTGCCTCCTCTTGGGCTGTGCCTTGGGCTTCCATTTGCTTGTAGGTGTTGGTGGCACCCGCTCCTGGGAGCCCAGGGTAAGAAGGCCGAGCAGGGAGCTTGTGCTCTGGGGTCTCCCCATGTCCCCTCCTCACCCTTTCCCTCCGACGCCCCGCCCGTCCGGTGCACCTGTGCGTGGCAGCCCCCGTTCCTGCTGCTGTGCGAGGGGCCGCGGGCCGTGTGAGGGGAGCCCCTGGAGAGCTCAACTCTAGGTGATGCTGGGCTGGATTTTCGGTTCCCCTGTGTCACACGCGTGTGTGCCCGTTCGTCCCTCCTTTTAGCCTCGGGGCCAAGAGCTGACACCTCCTCCCTCTCCCCTCCTGTCCCGTGTCCCTTCCCCAGCACGGGTGGAGCTCTGCGCTTCCACTGCTCCACAGCTTCCTCTCTGGAGCTTTGTTTGTGGATCTTCCTGCTTGTTTCGGCAGTTTACACTTGGGACTCCCTACGCGTCAGAAAAACGGATCCAGGGTGTCTCAGGACTGAGGCCTGGCGCAGTTTTCATGACCCTCGGTGGGAGAGTTTCCTTCCCGAAGGTATGAAACACAGGTCCTGGGCTTCCCTGGTGGCGCAGTGGTTAAGAATCCACCTGCCAATGCAGGGGACCACGGGTTCAAGCCCTGGTCTGGGAAGATCCCACATGCCGTGGAGCAACTAAGCCCGTGTGCCACAACTACCGAGCCTGCGCTCTGGAACCCGTGCGCCACAACTACTGAAGCCCGCATGCCTAGAGCCCGTGCTCTGCAACAAGAGAAGCCACTGCAGTGAGAAGCCCGCTTGCCGCAACTAGAGAAAGCCCGCGCGCAGCAAGTAAGACCCAATGCAACCTAAATCAGTCAATCGATAACTCTATATTAAAAGAAAAATAAAAAACCACACAGGTCCTCACCCTGTTCCCTCTGCTTAGGGGGCTTTAACTTGTGACTCTATATTCCATACGCTCCCCACGAACTGTCAGTATTTTCATTATTAAAATCTAGAAGCAAGGAAGAAATATCTTATGAAATTACATATTTTATAAGTAATTTACCATTGCATTTCCCCCATTGCTTTTATCAATACAGGTTAGTGACGCAAACTGGTGAACTGTTCTCCTTGTTTCCCGCGGCTTATCGTGTCCAAGTGGTGGGTGTTGGGGGTATAGGAGGCATAGGCTCAGCCTGAGAGGTGGGCCCCAGGCCTGACCCTGCCTTGCTGAGAGGTAGGTAAGGCTGGGGACTGACAGCGGGCGGGCGGGGCGGGGGCAGCCTGGGGAGTGGGATGGAGTGGGCACGCCAGCTGTGTTACTACTCTCTGAGCCTTGGACAGCTTCACAGTTCACAGGTGACCCCTTTGCTCCGTAGCTGTGAGGCGCAATTAGGAAACGTGAACCAGAAGGGACCTACTGTAGAGCACAGGGAACTATACTCAGTATTATATAATAACCTGTAAGGGAAAAGATTCTGAAAAAGAACATGCATGTGTATAAATATGTGTGTATGTGTATAATGTATATGTGTAAAACTGAATCACTGTGCTGTACACGTGAAACTTACATGATATTGTAAATCAACTGAAAGAAAGTAAACTGCGAAAGCACTTTGTGAGCCGGGACTCCCTTCAGTGTGGATCGTGCTCCGGTTCCTGGGCCAGATTTCTGTGGCTCTGTGGCTGGACATTTCCTGGGACACGGAGGTTTAACCTTGACTCTACATTCACAAGATTCCTCTTGCCGGGTGGGAGTCCACCTGAGAACAGGGACCTCGTGTCAGTGGGCACTCAGTGCTGAGTGCAGAGAGTCTGCATCTGTCCCCAGGGAGCAAGTGGTGTCCCCTCCTTGGCGTGGTCAGGACCCTCAGTGCGAGGACCCCGTGTGACCAGCTGACTCTGGAGAAGTAAACGCAGTAATCCACTGGATGTCCTGCACTCAGACACTCTCCTGGGAGGTGATGTGTGAGCTGCTTGAGAACTCTGTTTATTTTTGTATCTCTGGTCTCTGGCACGCTACCCAGCACGTAAGGGGCACCCAGGCGTGCTTGTTGAAGGGATGGGCTGTTGTGAAAGGCTGTGAATATGTCATCTGTGAAGTCATAGTAGCTTAGTGGAGAGAGACCCAAAGGTCTCCAGATGGTTTAGCTCAATGAGATTAATAACCTTTAGAGCATGTTTGTTTTCTCATAGAAGGGAACCAAAGTATAAAACAAGTAATTCAAAGACTCCCTGAGTTTGACTATGTCAGAAATACAGTAAGAACAGCTTCTGTTATTTTTTGTAGAGTACTTTTGTTTCCAGTGAATGTCAGTAGGGATTCCAGTACATGGAATTTTTTTTTAAATGAGAACTTTTTTGAAACAAAGATATTTGAGCGAAAATTAAAGGTATACTGTTAATCGGAAATTTTTTTCGTTGCTTCTTTTCCTAAAACGACTTTGAATTTTATTAATGGAATTACTGAAAATTCGAGTTGGGACGAAGTCTTTTTTTGTTTTGTTTTGTTTTTGTTTTTTTTAACTGTCGGGGAGGGGGGGGAAGCACTCCTAGATTAAGTTAATGGATTTAAGAGTCATGGAGGAGGGACACTGTCATGACGGTCTGGGTCCCTTTAATTCCATGAGTCTTACCCCTTTGGCTTTGTCTCATTTGCTGACAATTCACACTGCCCCATCTTTAATCTCTCATATGCAGAGAAAGAGAACAGAAGTGTACGTGGCAAGCATGGTAACCAAAGAGGTGTATTATAAAGCGCTTTTAAGTAACGAATTGGCTTTACTGCTGAGACTCCTTTGTGGAAAGGTTGGCCTGTTGCAGAGAAGGGGGTGTTGAGTCTTGGCTTCCAGCAGAGAGATGGCAGGGGTAGTTGAGTACCATTTGACGCAAGCACAGCTGTCGGAAGTCCCTGGAAGCGGGACTGTGGTGTAGGAAGTGGTGCTCGGGGGCACAGTGTCAAGGTCTGTGTGTGAGTGTTGGTGTTGGGAGGCTCGGCGTTCTTGACTCTTTTTTTTTTGTTTGTTTGTTTTTGCGGTACGCGGGCCTCTCACTGCTGTGGCCTCCCCCGTTGCGGAGCACAGGCTCCGGACGCGCAGGCTCAGCGGCCATGGCTCACGGGCCCAGCCGCTCCGCGGCATGTGGGATCTTCCCGGACCGGGGCACGACCCCGCGTCCCCTGCATCGGCAGGCGGACTCTCAACCACTGCGCCACCAGGGAAGCCCACGTTCTTGACTCTTGATGTTGCACACACCTTCCTGCGTGACTTCGGTGGTCCGCGGCAGAGGACACTTTGTGAGCGACTTTGGCAACCTTCCTTTGCCTGTCCGAGCCTGGGCTTTCCCAAGCGTGAGTGCATAGGCTGGATCCAGTGTTTCTGGGCTCGTGTGCGTCAGGTGCTCGCTTAGACCTTGATCCTCAGGCTGCTCGTGGTCCAGCCAGCCAGGCAGAGAGCCAAGTGTGATGACAGCACGGTGCGGCAGACTCGTCCTGGAAATGCGAATGAAGTGACCTGGACACGCGAGGGCTACAGGAGTGAATGGATTCTTCGGAATTCTTGGGCAGGAGCTGGCATGTGCAGGGCTCTGAAGTGTGAGGCTGGTTCTTGGTGGGGAGGGTTCTTAGAGCTGCAGAAGATAAGGCCAAAGACGTGAGTGCCTAAATGTCGGGGCCACGTGCTGGGGGGCCACGAAAGTATCTGGCCGGGGTGAGATCAGAATGTGTGGAAAGTGGGTGAGGGGCCTGGAAGCTGAGCCCCTACTAGGATGAAATGGGAACCCGAGCTGAGGCAGAGAGAGATGGATAGGAAAGGAGGAGTTAGAGAAAAGCAGGTAAAGCGATGAGCACTGTTAAGCAACTGGCCGTGAAGAGTGTGTGCGAAGGGTCTTGACAGTGGAGTAGACCACAGCCTCACCGATGGAGGCGCAGGCCTGGGGGAAGGACTTTGAACTGTGGGTGCAGGGCTGGAACTGTGAGGCTGTTAGAAGAAGTGAAGAGAATCGGTGAGCGAGGAGGGGACCAGGGAGGGAAGCCTTTGAGCAAGGAGGGCGAGGTGCAGTGTCGCGGCCGAGTGGTCGAGGAGGGGTGCGCTCTGGGGGGCCTTGAGCCTGGCACTGGGGCGCTCTGTGATGAGGTGGCCCGGGCGGGGTGGGGCATCAGTTTCAAGGGAAGGAGGGGGTGGCAGTGCCGGTGGGCCTGGGATGGCGGGGGTCCACTGGGGTGGGGAGGGCAGCGTGCCAGGGGCAGGTGCCAGCCTCCTCTCAGCGTGGGCCCTGGGTAACAGGGTTCTCTTTGCCGTTTCCAGTGCTTGCCCCTCCTCCACCGCCACCGCCACCCGTCCAAGGGTATGCCTTCAAGCCTCCACCCAGACCCGACTTCGGGACCTCCGGGAGAACGATCAAGTTACAGGCCAACTTCTTTGAAATGGACATTCCAAAAATTGACATCTATCATTATGAATTGGATATCAAGCCAGAGAAATGCCCAAGAAGAGTTAACAGGTATTCTGTTTTGTCCTTTATTTTAAAACGAATCAGCCCTCTCCGATTCTCAGCAGATCCTTCTGAGCTTTTCTCCCCAGAAAGCTTCCGTTGCATTTTTTTTTAAGTGTTCTTGTATTGAGATACCAAGAAATACACATTGTGAGTGTGCTGCTCAGTGAGTTTTGACGAATGTTTAGCCACGCCCGTCACCCCTGAAAGTTGCCTCGTACCCCTGCCCCCCACAGCAGTGCTGGGGTCCGTCCCTGGAGGCTCGTTTCCTGCCTGTGTAGATGGAGTCGCACGGCCCACAGGTCCATGAGAGCTGAGAGCTGCCCCTTCATCCTGCTTCTCTCAGCATGTTTTTGAGGTTGACCTGTACCACTGTGTGTGTTAATAGCTTCTTATTTTTGTTGCAGAGGAATGTGTTACGATACAGTTATTTCATGGTTCATTTACTCATTCTCTCATTAGGTGCTTAGGTGCTCTGGGCTTTGCTGTTATGGATGAAGCTGCTGTGAACTGCTTGTTCAAGTCTTTTGTGAACACACGTTTTCATTTCTCTTAGATAAATACCTGGGAGTGCAGTAGCTGGATCAGAGGGTAGTGTAGGTTCCGCTGTAGGAGACTCTGCCGAGTGGTTTTCCAGCGCGCTTGTACCGCCTCACGCTCCCATTGGCAGCGAGAGTTCCCGCTGCTCCACATCCTTGTCAGCACTTGATATGGTTAGTCTTGTTGATTTTTGCTATTTTGGTGAGTGTGTAATGGTTTCTTATTGTGGTTTAATTTCATTTCTTGGTAACTAATGAGTTGAGCACCTTTTCATGCATTATTGCCTTCTTTTTTTTTCCAATGAGTTGTTTGACTTTCTTCTTTTAAATTTGTTTGTTTGTTTATTTATTTTTGGCTGCATTGGGTCTTCGTTGCTGCGCACGGACTTTCTCTAGTTGCAGCGAGCGGGGGCTACTCTTCCTCGCTGTGCGCGGGCTTCTCATTGCGGTGGCTTCTCTTGTTGAGGAGCACAGGCTGTAGGCACGCGGGCTTCGGGTAGTTGTGGCACGCAGGCTCAGTAGTTATGGCTCACGGGCTCCAGAGCGCAGGCTCGGTAGTTGTGGTGCGCAGGCTTAGTTGTTCCACGGCATGTGGGATCTTCCCGGACCAGGGCTCGAACCTGTGTCCCCTGCATTGGCAGGCGGATTCTTAACCACTCCGCCACCAGGGAAGTCCCTGAAAGTGGTTATTATATTGTGTGTTCTAAGAAACCTTTGACTTCCTGAAGGTTACAAAAACACTTGTCAATTTTTTTTTTGAACAATTATAGTCTTAGTATAATTCCTTTTGCTACTGTTGGCATGTGTTTTACTCCTACGTATGTTATAAACCCCATGGTACAGTGTTGTTATTTTAAAGAAATTAAGAAAAGAAAATAGTCTATTTACCCACATATTAACCATATCTAGTTCTCTTTATTTCTTTCTGTTGATCTGTGTTTATACCCGGCATCATTTCCCCCTCAGCCTGAAGAATATCTTTTATCCTTTCTCAGTGTACAAACCTGCCAGTGATGAATTCTCCCACCATTTTTTAAAATCTGCAAATATGTTTATTTTCTCCTCATTTTTGAAAGATTTTAGCTGGATGTAGAATTTTAAATTGACAGTTTTCTCCCTAGCAACTTAAAGATGTTATTACGTCGTCTTTTAATCCTCATTGTTTCTGATGAAATCTGTTTGTCATTGTTGTTTGTAGTTCTCCCATATCTGTCTTTTTTCTTTCAGTTACTTTCTAGTTAATTTTGCTCTTCACCAATTTGACTATGATAGGCCTAGGTGGAGTTTCCTTTGTATTTTTCCTTCTTGGGATCCTTAATGTTTATGTCTTTCATGTTATTTGGGTGAAATGCTGGCAGTCATTTCTTTACATTTTTTTCCTGTCCCATTCCCTCCTCTACTTCCAGGATTGCAGTTATGTGTATGTTAGACCATTTGATATTGTCTTGTGATTGTGATTTAAAATAAAAAAAATTGTTCTCCCTCTTTCCTCAGTTTGGGTAATCTTTATTGATCTCTCTTTAAGATCACTTTATCTCCCCCGCCCCACACACACACCTTTTTTGGGTAATATCCAAAAATATTCTGTGCTAACCATACAAAAATTTTTTTCATTTATATAGTGTACTTTTTCTAGAATTGGCATTTGGTTCTTTTTCATAGTTTACATTTCTGCTGAGACTTCTCATCTGTTCATTCATAGCTGCCATCTTTTTTCTTGATGACTTTGAATGTATTTATAGTAATAGCATATTTATGATAGCAGCCCGTGTCTGCTAATTACAACAGATGGGTCATTTCAGGGTCTGTTTCTATTGGCAGGTTTTCCCTTAGATCACATGTCACCTCTCCTTGCTTATTCACACGCACAGTGAACTTTTTGTTCATTGAACGTTATGTATGTTACGTTGAGGGAGTCTGGCTTTTGCTATCTTCTCTGGTACCCTCCCCCACAAATTCCTACCTCTTCTGCCCCCATCTCTGCAGCACAAGACTGCTGCTCTCTTATGCTCCTTCTCCGTTTTGTGATTTGGAAATTGTTCCCAGCAGAGTGAATGTTTGTTTTCCTTCCCTCGGTAGTCACAGTCCTAAGCTGCCTGTTTTCCACTGTCAAAAACAGCTCTCAGGTTTTCTCTAGTTTCTTTAGTTTTTCTAGGGCAGGAGGAGAAGTCTGCTTACTTTGTCATGGTCAGAAACAGAATTCTGAGTTGCAGTTTGATAATAAGTCAGATTGGTTACCCAGTTTGTGCTGGTGCCCTATAAAGTGCTCTTTGCTGTAAATTTTTTCCTGATCACAGTCTTGGTATGAGAAAGAATGTTTGGGGATTCATTTCCCTTATTTGTAAAACTAAACAGTTGGATTCACTCAGTGTGGCCAATATACATTGGTCCAGACTTTTTAGAAGGTGGCTTGGTGTATATGTTAAAATAAAAATAGTATATACCCTTTGACCCACCGATTCTACTTCTGAG
The DNA here is from genome assembly GCF_003031525.2 of Neophocaena asiaeorientalis asiaeorientalis. NCBI lineage: Eukaryota > Metazoa > Chordata > Mammalia > Artiodactyla > Phocoenidae > Neophocaena > Neophocaena asiaeorientalis. Next base: position 20,675,034 of record NW_020172779.1, on the reverse strand, counting down.
TATTTATCCCCGAAAGTCATGTCTCCAAAGAAACAATACTTGACAGTAAAATGGGGTCCTTTAATATGTGCTTACTAAAAAATGTGTTTGTGAACCAAAACTTTGGGCACAGCTGGTTTAAACAGCTTTATTTACTAAAGGTCTTCTGAGATCTTTTAATATGTCTTATATGCTCTGAGACGCTCAATGAATGGGCTTGTTTGATTTTGAGTTTCCTTGGGACAAAATCCTGTGAGGATCTGTGATTTGGATATACTCTTAGAGCTGGAATGAAGGCATGAAAAAGCACATTTTCTGGGCTTTTGATTGGCATGGTGGCAGTGGGCTCTTATTATGCCATCAACCACAGTGTACAAGAAGCTTTCTTTTATGAAAATAGGCATGACTAAGGCTTTGTCTTCTGGCAACAGAAAAAGGCTGATGGTGACTAAAATGCGATGTTTTTACCTGACTGTATTCCCACAGTCCTGTTGTAGTTATGACTGTAAGGTTCTAAAGTTACCCAGTGTTTAGAAATTGCCTCGTGAAACAGAAAGTAGCAAAGATGGGTCTTGAGCTGTAATTTTTTTTTTCAATTTATTGCTAGAATTTTATTTGGTTGTTACAAAATCTCCAAGGGTATGTATATTAAAAGGGGGGCGCCATGAAAGGCAGCCAGAAGAGTAAGTTATCTTCAAGTTACCTGAGGTGCCAGGCTAATTTTATACTATATTTAAACCTTTCCAAGAAAGTAAAATAGCATAGGTAGGCAAAGGAATTGAGAGAGAGAAATAGAGCGAGAAGCATAGGCCATAATGAGGTAAGCGGACACATTCATGGGAAAAGACTTCATCCCACTTTAAGTTTTCATATTTCTAGAAAAAAACACCAAGGTTAGCCAACACCAAGCTGAACATCATCTAAAGAAAAAACCAGCCCTTAAATATTTAAGGGTGTTGGGCTGCCTTTTGTGGCAAGGCCAGCCCGCAGACTGGCATGCCGTGCTGCTCCCCTGGGTTTTGAGCCAGCCTGAGAGTTGCTGTGTAGTTAAATGTGTGAACCTTCAGGGTTCTTCATTTGACTATTCTCATGGACTTTGGCCTAAGGTCCAATCTCAAAATTATAATCATTCATAATAGCTTAGAAAAATGTTGGAAGTAAGGTTTTTGTGCTGGCAAACCCACGTGCTAAAACCTTGACTCAGTCCCTCGGCAGCCACACTACCAACCGGCCGACATTCATGAAACCTCCGCTGTGTGATAGGCAGTGTGCCGGCGGGCGTACGGTGGGGGACAAGGTAGACATGGTTCCTGTCCCTCGTTGGGAAGGGAGAGTCAGAGCAGTGATTGACAGTATCGGGGCAGCGCTGGAAGAGGGGACCTGGAAGGGAAGGGGAGGCGGAAGAGCAGGCAGCTCCGGCCGCAGACTGTCCCCTGCCACCGACCCTGTCCAGACAGTCCTCGACACCCCGTCTGCTTCCACACTGCAGCCTCTGTTAAAGCAGTGCCTTGATTCTGAGTTCCCAAAACCTTGTGCAGGGCACATGGCAGATATTTAATAAATTCAGCCCTGAGGCTTCATTCAAGACTGAGCGGAAAATGCCGTCTACGGACGTTCTGATGAGTCGTGAATCCCGGCCCGGTGTGCCCTTAGTCTCTATCACCGTTCTGAGTGGCTTCTGTGGGAGGGGTTCCAGTATAAGGCAAGGTCCCTCTTCTCAGGATGCCTCCAGTGTCATCGTGGCTGCAGTTGGTCACACACAACAGCCGGTGCCCAGAGCTGGTCTAGGCTGTGCGGGCCTTACAGCCAGCGCTAGGAAACCTTGCCAGCGGGTAGAAGTAGTGGTGCCATGCTCGGAAGCGCGGGATGGGCTACCAGAAGGAAGGAGGTGTGCTCCTCACCTTTTGTCTGCACTTTCCCCCTTGTTCCTCCTGCGCTCTGTCAAGTGGCCCTAGGAGAGCACCGCACACGTGCTCACGCTGTGCCTGGGAAGAGCTGGGCGGGGCAGCATGGCTGTGTCATTGGCAGCCTGCTGCTATGGGCACTGTCCACCGGAGGGGATGTACATTGGTCCAGACTTCTCAGAAGGTGGTTTTGTGTATACATGTAAATACAAATAATGCCCCATATACCTGTGACCCACCAATTCTACTTCTAAGTGTTTATCCCAAAGAGAGATATGTACAAGGGTGTCTAATATTGTGATGGCGAAAAGCGAGAGAGAAAATAAGTCATTTCTGTGTCAACCAATGGGGATGGTTAAGTAAACATACTGTGGAGTACTGTGAAACGATGGACAGCAATGAAATGGAGCTTCACAGTATGAATACCGCGTCTGGAAACATAGGCAACTATGTGGTTTGTTAATATTACGTTACAGTACATGATACAATAATATTTCTATTTCTAGACTTGATGCCACTTTGTATATAGTGCTGAGGAAAGGTGTTAAACACACATCCTGGGAAAACAGCAAGCTCCAGAGCCACGTGTGTTTAAAACATAATACACTGTATTTATTTTATGTACCTATGTATTTATATAAATGCATAGGTTTAAAAATAATAAGGGTGCTTCTGAGAAGAGAATTGAAATAAAGAGGTGGTCTAGGCGGACTTGGAGCATTATCCGTGTTTGAAATTTACAGTGAGAACGTATTAATGAAAAAAATCTGTGTAATTAGAAATTACCAAAAGAATACATTAAAAAATGTTTAGTGACTTATTTATTTTATAACTGGAAGTTTGTGTACCTCTTAACCTCCCTCACCTATTTCACTCATCCCCCCTGCAACCACCTGTTTGTTCTCTATGTCTATGAGTCTCCTTCTGTTTTGTTATGTTTTTTCGCTTGTTAAGTGAAATCATACAGTATTTGTCTTTGTCTGACTTCCTTCACTTAGCATAATACCTTCTAGGTCCATCCGTGTTGTTGAAAAATGGCAAGATTTTGTTCATTCTTATGGTTGAGTAATACTCCAGTGTATGTATGTATGTATGTGTGCGTGTGTGTGCATGTATGTGTGTGTGTGTGCGTGTGTATATATATATATACACACGCACACACACACACTACATCTTATCCATTCATCTATTAGTGGACACTTAGTTTGCTTCCATATCTTGGCTATTGTAAATAGTGCGGCCGTTAACATAGGGGTGCACGTATCTTTTATATTGTATATCTAATTAGTGTTTTTGTTTTCTTCAGAAAAATATCCAGAAGTGGAATTGTTAGATTGTGTGGTAGTTTTTAACTTTTTGAGGAACCTCCATACTGTTTTCCATAGTGACTGCGCCAATTTACATTCCCCCCAGCAGGGCACAAGGGTTCCCTTTTTTTCCACATCCTTGCCAACACTTCTTATTTGCTGTCAGCCATTCTGATAGGCGTGAGGTTATATCTCATTGTTTTGTTTTGCATTTCCCTTATGATTAGTGATGTTCAGCATCTTTTCATGTGTCTGGCCGTCTATATCTTCTTTGGAAAAATGTCTGCTCAGGTGCTCTGCCTATTTTTAATCGGGTTGTTTGGTTTTTTGATGTTGAGTTGTATGAGTTCTTTTGTATATTTTGGGTGTTAACCCTTTATCAGATACATTTTTTGCAAATACCTTCTCCTATTCAGTAGGTGGCCTTTTCATTTTGTTGATAGTTTCCTTTGCTGTGAAAAGTTTTTTAGTTGGAAGTAGTCCCATTTGTTTATTTTTGCTTTTGTTTCCCTTGCTTAAGAAGACAGATCCAAAAAAATACTGCTAAGATGATGTCAAAGAGCATACTGCTGATGTTTTCTTCTGGGAGTTTTATGGTTTCAGGTCTTAAATATAAGTTTTTAATCCATTTTGAGTGTATTCTTGTAAAAAAAAAGTAGTCCAGCTTGATTATTTTACATGTAGCTGTCCAGTTTTCCTAACACTGTTTTTTGAAGAGGCTGTCTTTTCCCCACTGTATATTCTTGCCTCGCTTGTCATAGATTAATTGATCGTGTAAGTTGGGTTTATTTCTGGGCTCTATTCTGTTCCACTGATCTGTGTGTCTGTTTTTGTGCCAGTGCCATACTGTTTTGATTACTGTAGCTTTGTAGTATAGCTAGAAATCAGGGCGCATGTTACCTCCAGCTTTGTTCTTAAGATTGTTTCGACTGTTTGGAGCCTTTTGCATTTTCATATAAATTTTAGAGTTATTTATTCTAGTTCTCTGAAAAATGCCGTTGGTTTTTTGATAGGGACTGCACTGAATCTGTAGAGTACCTTGGGTAGTATGGTCATTTTAACAATATTAATTCTTCCAATCCATGAATGTGTCTTTCCACCTGTTTGTGTTATCTTCAGTTTCTTTCATCAGTGTCTTATAGTTTTCTGAGTACAGGTCTTTTACCTCCTTGGTAAGATTTATTCCTAGGTATTTTACTTTTTGATGGGATTGTTTCCTTAATTTCTCTTTGTGATAGTTCATTATTAGTGTATAGAAATGCAATAGATTTCTGTATATTAATTTTGTATCCTGCCCCTTTACCTAATTCATGTATTAGTTCTAATAGGTTTTTGGTGGCGTCATTAAGATTTTCTATATATAGTGTCATGTCATCTGCAAACAGTGACAGTTTTACTTCTTCCTTTCCAATTTGCATTCCTTTTGTTTCTTTTTCTCATCTGATTGCTGTGGCTGGGACTTCCAAAACTATGTTGTATCAAAGTGGCAGGAGTGGACATCCTTGTCTTCTTGTTTCTCTTCTCAGAGGAAATGCTTTCAGCTGTTCACCATTGAGTGTGATGTTGGCCGTTTGTCATATTATGGCCTTTGTCATGGTGAGGTATGTTTCCTCTATACCCGCTTTGTTGAGAGTTTTTAATCATAAATAGATGTTGAATTTTATCAAATGCTTTTTCTGCATTTATTGAGGTAATGATGATTTTTATTCTTCAGTTCATTAATGTGGTATGTCACATTGATTGATTTGCAGATATCGAAACATGCTTGCATCTCTGATACAAATCCCACTTTATGGTGTATGATCTTTCTAATGTATTACTGAATTTGATTTGCTTACATTTTGTTGAGGATTTTTGCATCTATGTTTATCAGATATCGGCCTGTAATTTTCTGTTTTTTTGTGATGTCTTTGGTTTTGGTATCATGGTGATGCTGGCCTCATCAGATGAGTTCGGAAAGCACTCCTTCCTCTTCAGTTTTCTGGAATAGTTTGAAAAGAATAGGTTTAACTTTTCTTCACATGTTTGGTAGAATTCATCTGTGAAGTCATTTGGTCTTGGACTTTTGTCTGTTGGTTTTTTTTAAATTACAAGAATGCATTTTTTTTAAAAGAGAAAACTTCTCAGAATTTTGGTAACAAGGCAGACAAGCTGCCAGGGAGTGTTTCAGACTCTCTGGATTAGCAGACATGTCCTGTTAACCACGAGGCAGTTTCACATCTGGCCACTGACACTGCAGTGTTGGCTTGGGCCTCTGTGTCCTTGTGTGTAAAGTGGAGGTGGTGTTGACCCCCTGGGTTACTGTGAGGACTGAATGGGTTGTTCCATGTGCAGCCTGGCAGAGAGTAGGTGCCAGCACATTTGCCATTGTCATCTTCACTATATGTTTTAATATGTGGATCATTCTGTAAGGTACTGAGCACATAATGAGTCTCTAGAATGTGTACAGATAGTATCTGGGGGCTGTTGCCTTTTGAGTGAGGTCAGGATCATAGCTTGAGAATTAGGTTCAGGAAAGGTGTTTGTCCAGGGAGCCAAACTGATGTAGTATAGGAACGTTGCTTTCCAGTGATCAAACTTGATACGAAGAAAGAACTAAACACAGGGACTTGAGGAATGACATGTGCCCAGGTGGTTCTGCTCAGACATCTCTCAGCAGTTGTTGGGGAGAATCTGGTCCAAAAAAGTCCTTGGGCCTAGAAAGGGGTGTGGGGGTGGTGGTGAGGAGAGTTACTGTTTAATGGGAACGGAGCTTCTCTTGGGGAATAAGAAGTAGTTCTGGGCATGGATGGTGGTAATGATTTTACAAAAATGTGGATGTACTTGATGCCCCTGAACTGTACATGTAAAAATGACTGATGACAGATTTTATGTTATCTGTATTTTACCACAGTTAAAACAGAGAGCAAACGACAGGAAGGCACTGGCCAGCCTCTGGGAGTCCGCCTGGGCTGATAGAGGGAAGGGACCTTCACATTTTAGAATTATTTGCTATCAGGCCATAAAAATTAAGCAATGATCCCTACTGATGTTTTGCAAAAGATGATACAAGGTGATCAAGTGGGCCATCGAGGCACAGGGACATGGTGTGGGTAATGAGGATGCTTTCTCTTAGTCCATGTGGTGGTCAGGGTTGTGTACCATTAGTCACCCGAGCAGGATTGCTTCGTAGTCCATCAGGGTGACTCCAGAGGTCATGACTGAACAGCCTCCTTCTTTGAACAGATATTTACTGAGCGCCTGGTGCTGGATGGTCCTGGGTAAGATGTGACTCCCACCCATAGTTTGGTGTGTAAGTGGAGTCATCATGCCAACAGTTGAATTCAGCTGAGAACAGTAAGTGTTAGCGTAGATAAACGCCTTGTGTCGTGTGGCTCCATTTATTGCTTTGAATACTAGATACCTAGTTGCCTCAGCACAAGGTATTGAGAAGTATTCTTTGTCCTCTCTCTTCTCCTTCTGTCATAAATGGAACGTCTTTTTCTGGGCCCTCGATGCTTTCCTGAGTTCTGCTTGTCTGTTCCTCCAGCACCACACTGTCTCTGTCATGGTAGCTTTTACGTCCACCAGGTACCTTTTCAAGAGTGTGCTTACCAGCCTTTATCCTTCGTTATTTCCAAATACATTTTAGAATTAGTTTATTAAATCCCATCAGATAAAAATTAACCCCTCTGGATTTTCATTGGGCTTGAAGGAATGGATTTGTTTGCAGAATTGAATATTCCTGTCCATGAATATGGTATATCAGTTGGTTGTTTTGTTTCTTATGGTGATTCCAACTCCCAAATAAAAGAGTTGTGTATGCCACTTGGAACTAGTTGTCCCCTATCCCTTATTACCTACACACTTAACTGTGGGGAAGTCCATTTCTCATTGTGATGTACTTTACTGGTCCCTTTAGGAAGGACCACATTGGTTTGGCTGATCTACTCCAGTCTTGGGGGAGAGAGGAGCAATGGAGGGTGGGGCTTTCTCTTATTTTGTTCTGCATCTGTGTTTATAAGTGAGATTGTCCCACGATCACCTTGTTGTGCTTTGAGATAAAAGTTTTTCTAGCCTCATAAAATGAGTTGGGGCGAGTGCCCTCCTAATTCTGTTCGTGATAAATTTGAGTTCACTTGGCGGATTTGTTCTTTGAATGTGGGCGGGACTCCCCAGTGGAGCCATCTGGACCTTGAGTTGACCGTGAAGTCTTGACCAAGAAGATGGGGTCCTTGAAGCTTGCGGGGGAGTGGTCTGGAGACAGCGTGGAGGAAGGGGCCACCTTGTCTTGGGTGGCCCAGAGTAGTGTGTGGAGCAGGTGAGACTGCACCCTGGCTACTGGTCAGGGGCGGCGGGGATGGAGGTCAGAGCTGCACTAGCTGTCCTTGAGGACAGCTAGGGCTGTCCTTGTCCTGCTAGGGCTGTGATCTCCCAGTTGGTGTCAGAAGCCTGGTGCCTTCTTGATGAAGCCAGCAAAGCAGAGGCTCCGTCTGTCCCAGGGACTGCCCAAGCAGTGGGTGTTTGGGGCAGGATTAGCTGGATCCCCGGAGACCCACCTCCTGCAACTAGCACAGTTGAAAGTCAGTTGGGCAAAGCCAGTTTGAATAAGCAAACCCTTCTTAGGCCCGCTTTTCTCATTCAAGGAAAAGAATGGAATGAATTTCTGGTTCTTGCGTCCTGAAAGATGACCAAGGCTGTGTCCCAGAGAAATATCCTTACGGCAACAAGGCTGAGCTCAGATGTGCGTCCCCCTCCTCTGCCCACCTCCCCTTTCCCTGCTGTCAGGATCCATCTCCCTCTTTACCACATCCCGTTAGCTGCTGTTTCCTGATAATGACTGAGATTTTGAGCCTCTAACAGTCTGTTTGCTACCAATCCTTTGCACATTTCCCTTACGAGGACCTTTGGGGACCAGGCAGGCATCACAGCTTTTCCTATGTGTACTTTATCAGAGTCGGGTGAGTTAATGTGACATGCCGACAGAGATGTTCCAGGTGGGGCTCCCTTGAAGCAGAGAAGTGCGGAGAGGGTGGTCGGTGGGCCTGGCACTTCCCTGGGCCTTGGGGCCCGCAGGAGAGCTGAGCTGTCCCTGGTCATCGTGGTGTGTTTCTCTGCTGAGCCGTGGACAGATAGGCAAAACGGGGCGAGGTAGGACCACTGGTCTCCTCGGTCCTCGGAGCCCCAGAGAACAGCTGCTTCGTGCTCGCCGGGTTCCTGCCGCTCCCGTTCACGCCCGAGGAGCAGACAGCCCCAGAATCTTCGTCGCTTACGGTGGCAAACCTCCACTGCACGTTCAGGGTCTTCGTGCCAGAGCCCAGACTGAAAGGGCAGCGGTACCCAGGGCGAGCTGTACAGCGAACCGCAGGAGCCCGAGGCCCCGGCCGAGCCAGCCCGCGGTGTCGGCGGGGTGGGGGGCGCTCTGTGTGCAGGTCACACGTGGCAGCCTGTCCAGCAGCTTCCGGATCAGGAGCCCCGTCCGCTAGTCTTCCTTGGGTGCAGCGTGCACAGTGCTGGGCGGGGAGGGGCTTCTCCCATGCTTGAGTCACTAAATGAGTGAGCGTAAACCCACGGAAGGTTCTAGTTTGGCTTCTTATACAAGGAAGTTGAAAGTCACGTTTTTAAAAGGAGCCACGGGGCTTATAAAATTGCTTAAAAACCAGTGTCAGAAGAATGTCGTCCTTGTGTGCCATTTCCCTGATTTTATTGATGTTTTGCTCGAATTCTGTCTTGTTTCAGGGAAATAGTGGAACATATGGTTCAGCACTTTAAAACACAGATCTTTGGGGATCGGAAACCAGTGTTTGATGGAAGGAAGAATCTCTACACAGCGATGCCCCTTCCAATTGGGAGGGATAAGGTGAGCTCACAGAGGTGGGTTGGATCGAGCAGTGTGCGAGAAGTGAAGTCCGTTGTCCTCTTGTCACACACTGAATCACTTCACCCAGGAGGAAGGAGCCGCTAACTGGTGGTGTGCTTCATCGTGAGATCCACAGAAACTGCCTTCCGTGTGCCGTGGTTTTCAGTGGCAGAGGGTTAAGTTGTCTAAGTGCAGAGAAAGGCATTGAGAACTTCTTGAAACCACTAAACTTTTAAATGTAAAGCACACACGTGCACGCACATGCCCCAGACCAGCACCAGACAGGAGCCTGGATGACAAGGCGGGGCTGTAAAGACCCACGGAGAAGTATGTTTGCACAGGTGAGTGTGTGTGGGACAAAGGCGGTGAAACACAGCCATAGCCAGTGATTCATCTGAACTGATGCTCACGATAATTAGTCAGCCTGGGAGTAGCGGTTGGTTTAAGCCTTTCCTTGTTGTCTTTGTCCTTACCGTGGTTTTATTTAAAAAGCAGTGAAATTTCTGCCCAGAAGCTGTTACTTCTTGGCATATCTTTCAACCAATGGGCTGCTCTGGGATGATGGGCATTGTTTATAAGAGAGGAGGACCAAGGACGGCTTGGAAATCATTTTTACCCGTACTTTAAAAAAAAAACCCAGACTAGTAATTTAACAGTTATCCCAATGAGACTGTAGAATCTGATTCCCTTCAAGAATGACCTACACAATTAGCTTCTTAGCCCCAGGGTCCCCGAGAGGGAGAACAGCTCAGAGCTTAGAGGGTCTGAAACTGCTGCCGCGTGACCTGCAAGTTCTCTGCAGACATGTGTCCGCGCTTGCATTTTAATGATGATCCGTCTGCATGAAGTGTGACGCTCAGGCTCAGATAGGAGGAGTCGTTAGGGCCGGGGGCAGGCCAGTGGTGATAAGGGCTCTGTCCCCGAAGGGCCTTGCTGTGATTGTAGGAGATCACGGTGGTGCTCCGCCCAGCCCTGCCTGGCTGGTGGGGGTGGGGTGGGGATTGACATGGTTTTGAATTTGGAGGAGCCCCAGGACCCAGTGCCTGTCAGCTGAGCGGTCCCCCCTTGCTAATTAACATGCTCTCCATTGGAAATGTATGAGTTATAGAGTTTTGTGTTTAATTTGCACATTTGTTTTTGTTTAAAGTTCTATAAGAAAGAAAACATAAGGAGTTTATTCACAGTTTTGTCTGTACATATTTATAATTAGATACTAGGAGGGGCTAAGGAGTATTTTTCCTTCAGAAGGGGTGGGGAGGATGTATGGTGTTCAAATTTGAGACACATCGTTGTGGACGTTAACACGGGTTCTAGGGTAATAATAAGTCTGATCCGAGGCCTGGCTTCGCCCTTAACTAGTGGTGGGACCTTGGGTAAGCTGCTCACCTGCCACCCCTATAAAATGGGGAGATGGTACAGACACTACTACCTCCCAAGGTCCTTGTGACAATTGAGTGGGTGAACACACCCCAAGAAAAGCTTTTCCACCTTCAGTGTGCGTTCTGCAGCCCTGGGGCCTCTGTTAAGTGCTGGTTGTGGTTCAGGGTCCAGGATGTCTGCATCTCTAAGCCGCTCTCCTGGTGATGCCCGTAGAACACCTGGGACACAGTCAACACTTAGCAGATGCTAACAGCTGCTGTTGCTGGTCCAAGGGTTCGCATCTATTGTCTTGACCCATGTCCGCGTGGACGCCCTGATGCCCACAGCAGCCCTTCGTACGTATTGCCAAGACTCAGTGGGCATCAGTGTCTCTTCAATTGAGTCCCACCCATCCTCATCCTTTCTTCAGGTGAGCTGAGAGGACCTAGCCAAGGCCACAGCGTTTGGTTAGCGTGGGTCTCCAGATTCCAGACCCCTCCTTCCGCTTGTCGTTAAGGTTCTGTCAAATACTCGTGAGATGCAGAAATTAATCTCTTCCGTTTGAGAGCTAATGTAAGATGTTAACCTTTTCTATTTCCGTATGTTCACATCGTGGAGCAAACTGTCATCCTTTTTTTTTTTTTTTTTTCATTTTACGTTTCTATACAGTACTTTTCTTTGTGTCATGGGCACTTTTGTAGTAAGAGAAGACATCCTTTAATGTCCCGGAAACCCTGTGTGTGCTAGCGGCTGCCCAGGGGGCCGCAGGTGGCTCTGCACAGGTCTGTGCACAAAATGTGGCCCCGGGCCCTTACTCAGGGAAGGCAGCTATTTGCGATCTACTCCTGCTCTCTCCTACTAGCGACCCCCCGCCACACACACACACGCACACACGCACACGCGCGTGCCCCTTGATCCCAGCCCTGTCGTGTCTGGAAGACCCGGTGCACCAGGCCAGCCCTTCCCTCCCCACGCGGAGACCGAGGAGTCTGTGAGGGCCGTTCACAGTCTGGGGTTTCACTTCTGGACCCTCTGCAGCAGGAGCGTGACATGAGTTGCAAAGGGGAATGTGTGTCATTTGTTGGCCTTGTTGCTGGGTCCAGCCCTCCCCCAGTGGGTCTGCAGCTTCCTGGACCTACAGCCTCTCTGCGTTTATTCAGGGAAGGTGTGAGCGTCTCCTTCTGAGAAGGAAGCGCCCCGTGAGGCCAGGCGCGCACTCGGATGGGTAGCAGACCCTGCGTGGAAGGCGTTCCAGCCTTCAGAGTCCATGGCGCCCCTTCTCCCCCTGCACCACGCCCCGGACCGCGAGCCGGGCTGCCTGTGCCCCGCTGGCCACTGCTGACCTGGGGTGACGGGCTGGAGAGTCTGAGCAGGGAGGTGAGGCCTCTGCACTTGGAGGCTCGCAGGTCTGAGGGGAGGGCAGAGGCGGTGGCGGCCAGGGAGCCGTCCTTGGGGCCTCCTTGGCGAGCCCACAGGTGGAGGGTCTGCCCCGCCTCGTTTGCCTCTCAGGCAGTCCTGCTGCCTTCGGACTGAGGGTCCCTCCAGTGAACCTGTGGCAGTTTTTTTTTTTTAATAAATTTTATTTATTTATTTGTTTGTTTGTTTGTTTATGGCTGTGTTGGGTCTTCGTTGCTGCGCACGGGCTTTCTCTAGCCGCGGCAAGCGGGGCTACTCTTCGTCCTGGTGAGCAGACTTCTCATTGCGGTGGCTTCTCTTATTGCAGAGCATGGGCTGTAGGCACGTGGGCTTCAGTACTTGTGGCTTGCGGGTTCTAGATCACAGGCTCAGTAGTTGTGACATATGGGCTTAGCTGCTCCGCGGCATGTGGGATCTTCCCGGACCAGGGCTCGAACCCGTGTCCCCTGCATTGGCAGGCGGGTTCCTAGCCGCGGCGCCACCAGGGAGGCCCGGGCCTGCGGCATTTGTCAGCGTGCTTCGGCCTGTTTGCGGGTCGAGATGCTCGGCAAGCACGGCTCCGCAGCTGCGCAGCCCCTCCCTGGACCTGTCGTTCTCCTGCCGCGGTCACTGAATTCCCGGTCGTCTCCCAACGCTTTGTCCCGGGTCATCTGAGGACTGGCTGCTCGTTGACGGGATCTGTTGCTGTGCCGGTCACAGAAGACCTGCGCTCCCAGCGCCCTGTGCGCATGGAGCCTGGCAACCCCGAGGCCCTGCCCGCACTGTCACTCCTTCCTGAGGGATGGATGGCAGCCACATCTGGACAAGCAAAGCCCGCTGGGCGCTGTGGCTGCCGCTCCCTGGCTGCGCCCGCCTCTCCTTGCTCTTGTCGGTGCTGCTTCCGAGCTGCACGGCGGCACCAAGCGGGACTCTTCCTGTCCCAGTTCTAGTCTGTCGCCCTGGTGGCGTTCAGACAGAAGGGACTGAGTGTGTGGCTGTGGTCTGCCTGGAGACATTGACTCTCACATCTGCCTCACCGTTTTCCAGGCCTGGGGTGGCGTCCCTGCTAACGTTGTCCATATTCAAAAGCTGGCAGTGATCGCCTTCCTGTGTCACAGCTTCTGGGCTGCCGGCATCCTCGGTTGGCACAGGCATCTGTGTGGCGCGTGGGCTGCCCTCCTGTCCCGTATCACAGACGGCACCCAAAGGAGCCACAGAGGTTACAGAGCCGGGAGCCCGCACACTGCCCTTGGATGCTGCGTGGTTGGGACCAAGAGCTACAGGATGCTCAGAGTTTGAAGTGTCTTGGGGTGTGGAGCGAGTCCAGTGGCCGGCAGCCCAGATGGACATGAGGACTGCTCTTGGGCTCGTGTCACAGCCGAAGCCCGGTGCCACCCTGCCCCTGGAGTGACATTTCTATTGAAATCTCCATCATCCCTAAGATATTAGATGCCTGTACCAGTCAGCCTCTTGAGACGTGACTGACAGAGAATGTTATAGAGCCTGGAGCTTATTCTGTTCCCTTTTTATGGGGGCCAAGAGGAGGCTGGTCTAGAATCTATTTAAAAATAGAGGACTTCGTGGTGGTGCAGTGGTTAAGAATCCACCTGCCAATGCAGGGGACACGGGTTCGAGCCCTGGTCCAGGAAGATCCCACATGCCACGGAGCAACTAAGCCCGTGCACCACAACTACTGAGCCTGCGCTCTAGAGCCCGTGAGCCACAACTACTGAGCCCACGTGCCACAACTACTGAAGCCCGCGCGCCTAGAGCCCGTGCTCCGCAACAAGAGAAGCCACCGCAATGAGAGGCCCGTGCACTGCAACGGAGAGTAGCCCCTGCTCACTGCAACTAGAGAAAGCCCACGCATAGCAACGAAGACCCAATGAAGCCAAAAATAAATAAATTACAGACATAAATAAATAAGTAAAGGAAGGGTGTTTTAAAATAAATAAAATAAAAATAGAAATACCTTTTGCTAAAGGAAAATATGCCCCTCTGAATCCCACTCAGTTGGATTATAGAGGCATTTTTAAAGAATGACATTGACAAGCGTCTCATTAGCTCCGGTTCCCAGAATTCTTCTTTAGATACGCCAGGTGCTGCTGGGTGGAGACGTGTGCGGTAGGCGTGAAGTGCCCACTGTACACGTTGGTGTGTGAGATGGAAACTAGTGTGCGGTTTCCACCCACGTGTTAGCCATGTCCTTGGTGCAGCATTTCTGAATAGGCAGAAGTGCTTACCCCCTCTGCTGACGTGCAAGCAGGTCTCTGCTGGTCCACACTCAAGTCCTCCCCCGGCACCCTCCCCCATGGCCACCATCCTGATGACCTGGGTTAAATGGACCCTTTCTTGACTGGTTTTATCAGCTGTGTGTGCACCCTTAACATATGTTTTGCCCGAGACGAATCATACTGCAGTTTGCCTCTGTGGCTTGCCAGTTTTATTCAGTATCAGATGCTTGAAATCCATCCGTTGTGAAGAACGTGTTCCTTTTTCACTGCTCTGTTCTCCCTTCGATGGACCTCGGGCCGTTTCCATTTTGGGGCCGTCAGGCTTGGTGTGTGGGCCTGTGCTGGAGCACACCTAGGACACAGGTGTGCAGGGGGCTTCGGTGCAGTCCGGTTGCTGCTCTGGTGATGTCTGAATGGGCTGTGGCAAGTGCATGAGGGAGGGAGCCCCTGCGAGTGCAGAGTGAGCTGAGAGGCTGAGCACAGGCTGTCAGGTGAGAGGGGGACGGAGGGCGTGAACGAATGAGCGAGGCTGGTGCCAGGACCTCTCGCCCCCGCCCCGCCCCGGGTCATCACGTGGTGAGTGGAAGGGCCTTTGACATCAGCCCAGCTGGCTCCCAGTCCCACGTCTGCCCTTTCATGGTTGTGTGGCCTGGGGCTGGACTGTCAGTCTGAGGGTCTGTGTTTTCTGTATAACGCATGGTGAACAAGTCTCCCTTGCTGGGATGTTTGGCTGTTTAAGGATAAAGTATATAGTCTGTGCCCTACCGATAGATGTTCCATAAACACGGGGAAGTATCATCAGCCAATATCAGAACTGCTTCAGTCGTCAGCTGTGTGTGTGACGCCTAGGATGCGTTAGTCAGTCAGCAGATAATAAGTTAATGTTGCAGTGGTGGAATGAAGGGACTGGGTAAAGGTGTGTCTGGGCATCGCATGGAGCAGGGTGGGTGGGCGTGGTGAGGGGCAAAGGACATACTGGGAGGCGGGGAGGGAAGTGGATTTGCTGTTCGTCGAGGGTTGGCTCCAGAGGGCGCACCTTGGACCATCGTCCCGAACACCCGCCACTAGCTGCACGCGGTTGTGTACACTCAAATCTACTAGAAGTCAATGAAGCTAAAAGTTTAGTTCTGCAAGCCTCACCAGCCACGTTTCAAGTGCTCAGTGGTCACAAGTGGCCCGTGGCTTCTGTCCTGGTCAGCTCAAGAGAAGACTGTTTCCGTTACCACAGAAAGTTCTGTTGGAAAGGGCTGTGATAAACATTGAGTGCTACTGTGTAAATATTCTGAGGTCTTGCTGAGAATTTTAATTTCTTCCCAGGGAATTCCGATTGGTCTTGTGGTAGTTGAAGGTACTTTCTCCGCCATCTTGTACCTGGCGATGCTGGTACCGCAGCACTTTCCTGTTGCACAGATGGGCATAGACAGCCCTTGGAACAACATCAGGGCTTGTTTGCCTGGGGAAGAGCCTGGCTTGTCCCCACTGCCCACATGCTTCATTCAGTGCCTGTGATCTGCCCACGTTTTATTGTAACGTCGAGGGAATTGGGGGGTGCACGCCCGTCTAGGCTGTTGTAACGTCGAAGGAGTTGGGGGACGCACACACCCGTCTAGGCTGTTGTAACGTCGAGGGAATTAGGGGACGCACACCCGTCTAGGCTGTTGTTAGCGTTTTGCTCCGTTTTACCTCATGTCTGTTCTGAGAAGGCTTTTCTTCATGATTTATTCACTGCAAGACTAGCTTATGGACTCTTAAGGGACCCAGAAAACAGGAACCTCCAGAGCCACTGCGGTTTTCTCAGTCCCACTGGAGAAAGAGTAACTCCTCAGGACCTCCAGTGAGCTGCCCACGCCCCCTTCCTCTGTCCCAGGAGCAGCCTAGGCTTGTGCCTGCGCCCTGCTTTCCTCTTCCTGGGGTGCCCTCCTCAGAGAGGCCGACCCAGACCCCAGCAGAGCAGCTGCCGTGCGGCTTCAGGACGCCTTCTCCCGGCTGCCACCGTGTGCAGGATCGGGCTAGGGAAGCACTAGATACCCGTGGCGGGAAGGACTCCCGTTGTGCTTCAGTCACTGGCTGCTGGAGGAGGGGCTGAGCGTGCCCTGTCCTGGGCTTGGATGAAGGACCGGCTGAATTCCCCTAACCTGGGGGTTCTGGAAGCTGACCCACCACCCTTGACCTCCCTGTAGCTTCTTAAGAGGGAAGCGTGAGTAACTGTGTGCTCTGGATCCCCTCCCAGGTGGAGCTGGAGGTCACGTTGCCAGGAGAAGGGAAGGACCGCATCTTCAAGGTGTCCATCAAGTGGGTGTCCTGCGTCAGCTTACAGGCATTACACGATGCACTTTCGGGGCGGCTGCCCAGCGTCCCCTTCGAGACGATCCAAGCCCTGGACGTGGTTATGAGGCATCTGCCGTCCATGAGGTGAGGACCGTCCCTGCGGTGGGAACCGAGAAGCCTGAATCCTCTGTCTGAGCAGGTGCCGGTCCTCGGGGACAGGGTGGGGGATGGCCGTAGGGGTTTATACGATGAAAGTAGCAACGCCAGCTCGGGAAAAAGAAATGGCCGGAGCTCACAGCCAAGCACACAGAGGTCCTGCCTGTCTCTCGGTGCAGCGGTCGCTCCACCCAGCGTGCGGGCTCGGTCCTGCTTCTCAGGAGCCCTGTTCCAGCCTCTGTGCTTGCCTGGCCTCCGCCTCGAGGAGGGACCTCTCAGGACTGCGGGAGCGCCCACGCCCACACACTTCGGCTTTATTCTGTGGGATGACTCTCACTGATCACCACACTTGAACTTGTTGAGGCAGAGGGTAGGAGGACACTTGGTGGCTCTTGATTGACCAGATGGAGGCGCAGGGCCACACCAGCTCCCCGTGTGACAGCTGTGTGCGAGCCACACCCACCGCTCGGGTTTCCAGTGTGGGACGCCTCTTCCTTCCCCGGGTGGTGCGCACAGTAGGGCCTTAGGAACTCTGAAGGATTAAGTGAAAGGAGGAGAACCTAAAACTGGAACGAACCTCCGTACTGAACTCTCCCAATACCGACCAGAGCTCTGAGGTTTGAGGGGAGGGTGTTCTAAGTGTAAGAGGAATCTCCTTGAAGGGCCGTGTTAGCTTTAAAGGGGACCCGGTGTTCTCGAAACACAGGGCAGGCTGTCACTCCTGGTAGGGTCCCCGGGCCCCTGCATGTAGTCTGTCACTGCTTGGAACTGTTGATGTGAGGGAGGTGGCTGGGTGCAGAAGACCCCAGCTCTTAAGGGTTGTTGCCAAAATGTTGAATCCATTTTTTAAGAGTGGCAGGAATTACTCTGGTTTTTTTTTTTCTGAATTCCTTTGCATTAATCACCATGTTACTTTTATAATCAGGAGGAAACTCTTTCATTTGGGGGAAATAGAGAAAGGCTGGGGGAAGCAGAGTGTGTGTGCCCTGGTTGGTGGCTCGGCCTGTAGGCGACAGGGTCTTCCCTCGGGGACCCTCGGTGATGCCGCGGCCGCTGCCCTGGAGAGTGCGGTGGCCTCCGTCTCTGAGCACCGTCAGTCACTCCCCCTGGGAGGGCATGGGTGTTCCCTCACGTGGACCTCACTGTTCCCCGAGACGAGGTCTGATCTCTGCACCTCCCTCTCCCCCCCCATAGAGGAGCCGGGTGGAAAGGGAACAGGGCCTGGGTGCTTGGTCTCCGCGAGGTCCTCGGCCTTCCGTGCCAGATGCCCTGAGGCTCGGGCGGGACCGGTCTGGCTGGCTGGCTGACTGACTGTGGTCGCCTGCACCGGCACCCCTGCCCGCCCCATCCTAGAAGGAGGTGAAGTGCTGTGTGCACAGACCCGAGGGCTGCGGGCGAGGCATCGCGGTGGGAGGATCACGTGGGGAACACGAGGTGTAACCAGACCCGTGTCCTCGGCTCGTGGGAGGAAGTTCTCCTGCGTGTCCCCCGCGTGTTGGCCATGGACACAGGCAGACGGCTTGAGCGTCTGCGGGGTGTGTGCCCTCCGGCCTACCTAGACAAGGCTCCCGTTCCAGGTACACCCCCGTGGGCCGCTCCTTCTTCACGGCGTCCGAGGGCTGCTCCAACCCGCTGGGCGGGGGACGAGAGGTGTGGTTTGGCTTCCATCAGTCCGTCCGGCCTTCTCTTTGGAAGATGATGCTGAATATCGACGGTAAGCAGAGCCCCGGCCTCCATCGGGGGGTGAGGGGGGCTGCGAGGCCCCTCCACACGCGCCCGGCCCGCCGCACTGCTCGTGCAGGGACGGTAGTGGCGCTCACGCTTGACCGTCAGAGCCTCCGCGGGGCCCCCTCCACAGACACCGCCTGTGGCTCAGGGGGCCGAGAGGGGGTTCCCGGCTGCCCCTCTGTGTTGGACCCCACGTGGGAACAGTAAACTTCAGGGAGCCCGAGACCAGAAGGGGGTCAGAAAGTGCCAGAAAACCCAGGCTTGCGGTTATCACCGGCTGATGGGCTCTGTTTTTACACCGCAGCGTTTTCCTCAGAGGGTGACTTCAGCCTCTGCCAACCCCTCCACTGCCCCTCGGAGTCCGCAAGCAGGGGCAGCAGGGGGAGCCGGCCGGCTGCGGGGGTGGCCTGGCCAGGCAGGCCCGGTCACGTCTCGGCTTTTGTCTCTTCTCTTCCCGCCTGTAGTCTCGGCAACAGCGTTTTATAAGG
Organism: Neophocaena asiaeorientalis asiaeorientalis; assembly: GCF_003031525.2. Lineage (NCBI taxonomy): Eukaryota > Metazoa > Chordata > Mammalia > Artiodactyla > Phocoenidae > Neophocaena > Neophocaena asiaeorientalis. Next base: position 20,656,377 of record NW_020172779.1, on the reverse strand, counting down.
CACAGCCAGTAATCGAGTTTGTGTGTGAAGTTTTGGATTTTAAAAGTATTGAAGAACAACAAAAACCTCTGACAGATTCCCAAAGGGTCAAGTTTACCAAAGAAATCAAAGGTAACTAGCTTCCTGGCGCGGTGGATGAGGGATGCGGCCTGGATGGCCCTGAGTTTCCCAAGTTCTTGTTCCTTCGTGTTTCCGAGGGGAAGGGGCAGGGGGCAGCGGAGGAGCCAGCCCTCAGAGACACATCAGCGCAGGACAAGGACGCTCGCTTCCCAGAGCAGGAACGATTTCTAAATGATGACTTTCTGCGTGGGGTGGCCCGGCAGTGTCCGAGTGCAGATTTGAGGGTCAGGCAGCTGCAGCACAAGGGTAGTCAGTTTCCTCGGGACGTTCCGGGACGTTGATTCCTTGTCATTTAACCGAGCCTGGGTTCCACTCAAGAAAACTCAGCCCAGGGTTCAGTGACCTGGCTGTGTCCTTCCGCCTGTCGTCGGAGAGCTGGCAGGCCCTGTAGGCTCGGCCCCTCTGCACCTGTCCTTCCTGGGGGTGTTCAAAGGCCGGCAGCAGTGCTCGTTGCTAAAAATAACCCCGAAGGAAGCACAAAAGGCCGTGGCGGCTGACGCCCCACTCTCAGCCGAGTCGCCCCTCGTCTTTGAGAACACACCCTGCCTCTGGCCCGGGCATCCCTGGGGCAGGGGGCGTCCCTGGGGGTGAGATGGCCCAGCGCGAGGGCCACCCGGAAGGCCCTCGCCGTGGGTCTGTGGGTGAGGTTCCCCTGAAAGCTGATGGGCTGACAGTGGGGTGTGCGCTGCAGGCCCGGGCGAGTCTTGATGCTGAAACCCAGCTGCTGTGTGTTCTCAGGTCTAAAGGTGGAGATAACGCACTGCGGGCAGATGAAGAGGAAGTACCGCGTCTGCAACGTGACCCGGCGGCCCGCCAGCCACCAAACGTAAACGGCCTCCCTGTCAAACGCTTATCAGCTCTGACCTTCACTGTCACTCAGATGTCCAAACTCTGCAGCAATCACTTCTGCAAAGGCTTTTCATTCTAGTTATAAAATTCCGAAAGCACACTTCACCTTGTGAAATAAAATAATGAAATTCCCCCTGTATGGGGCGGGGGGAGGGGCTCACCGTCAGTTTTCCTTCTTGAATATGACAGGCGAGGCAAGGTCTTTTTGGTTCATTTTCCAGTCCTCCTTGCTGAGTGGGGTCCAGGGAGGGAGTGGGGATCGGTTGGCGCTGCCTGGATCCACAAGCGTGGCCCGGCCCAGGCCGATGCTGCGGCCTCTGTCTTGAGCTCCCGTCACTTCACAGACAGTCTGGGGTCCAGGTCCGTGTGGTAAGCGTCCTGGCCGCACGGATGCAGTGCTGTCTTAGGTTGTGTGGCCCCCTCACCCCACCTTGAGGCTTCCTGGGTCCAGTGAGGACTCGTTAGTTTCTTTCGCGGTCGCTCCGTGGGAAGTGCCTGGTGTGTCTCTGGGCACTGGTTATACCAAGACGCCCAGGGTCCTGTGCAGCAGTGGGGGGGCAAGATGAGCCTGTGTCTTTGTCCCCATGACCTCCTCCCACCGGGCAGAGCGAAGGAGTTGGCAGAGGTCCCCTACCCCTGTGCCCAGCACCCTCGGCCCCATCCTGCATGGGGGCTGCCCCCCTGTGAGTGCAGGATGCCACTGTGCTCTCCCGCCCCTGCAAGTGGGCCTCTCCGGCCTCAGCCCACCACATGTGGCTGCGGAGGCCTGAGCAGCCCCAGCTTGTCCCTTTCACTGTCCTGTTCTGGAAGGCCTCAGGTTTTCTGGGGCGGACACTTGGAGCGCTCAGCTGGTAAACGACTTTCAGAGTCAGCGCGAGGTCGGCTGGAAAGTGCACAGGCTTTTCTTTCTGGATTTGTCTTCGTTTGTCCTGAGTCCTTTCCATGTACTCTAGATGTATGTGTCGTTTGTGATTATTGCATACTGTAGGCGTGTGGGTATTTTTTACTTCCCGACTCCAGAGCTAAAACGAAAGTTTTGGGACTTGGGAATGTTCACATAAGCCAGAGGGCATGATTTGGTTTTGACCCCCAGGGAGATGCTTTGAATCACCCTCCACCTTCTTCAGCCCTAAGAAAGCAGACCCACAAAGCATCCCTGTGTGAGCGGGCGCGTGGGTCTTGGTCACCCATCCCCTGGGGGCCTGGGAAGCTCCGGGGCTGAGCCGCCTCTTTTTCCCCAGGTTCCCGCTGCAGCAGGAGAGCGGGCAGACGGTGGAGTGCACGGTGGCCCAGTACTTTAAGGATAGGCACAAGCTGGTCCTGCGCTACCCTCACCTCCCATGTTTACAAGTCGGACAGGAGCAGAAACACACCTACCTTCCCCTAGAGGTAAGTCCCCCCCCCTCCACCTCTGTGGGCGGGGAGGAGAACTTCCGGGGCAGGGCCCCGCTGGCACCCTGGGCCCAAACCTTGTTATTCCTGCCACTGGGGGACCTGGGACAGGTTAACAGATGTGGTCCAGCCTCGGTTTCTGCACTAATAAGATGGGTTTGGTAACTTACAGGATTCGTGTGAAGGTCGAGACCATACGTGTGTGCCCAGCAGGCCCCTGGCACCCAGTAAAATGTGCTCAGGAATCACTTGGATGGTTTGAAAAATCCTTGCCTGGGAAAAGATCAAATGCTGAAACTAGGACACAAGTTTTTAAGTCTTTTCTGTTAGTGTTTTAAATTCTCGGTATTTGTCCAATTACTGGAACACCTGGCCCTTGGTTTGGTTTTTCCTGCGCTGTGTGCAGGAGGCAGACTTCCTTCCCGTCCCCGGCAGCTCTGTATTACACCCCCGTGTCTGAGGACGGGGGTCCGCACAACCCATGGTGAGGACACAGGCCAACCCCACCCCACTGCTGGGTGGTCTCAGAGGCTGTGCTGCTTTCAGCGGCGCGGTTCCCGGCTCACGCTTCTGTTGTGCTGGGTTTCCTCGGGTGGTTTCTGCCTTGGGCCAGAGGGCCTCCTCCCGTGTGCGGTTCCTAGTGGATCTCAGGAACAGCCTCCACACTGGCGTCTGTGTCGTGCTTCACAGTTCACTCGTGAGGAACAGATGTGTCACGGGCAGAGCTGGGCGCCAGCTCTCGCGCTTGGCCGCAGACCCGTGCCCGCTTCCCAGCCCGGTGCTGACACCCGGTTCTTGCGTTTCTTCATAGGTCTGTAACATAGTGGCGGGACAGAGATGTATAAAAAAGCTGACCGACAATCAGACCTCAACCATGATCAGAGCGACTGCCAGGTCAGCCCCCGATCGGCAGGAAGAGATTAGCAAACTGGTGAGCGTCACACCCTCAGGCCCATCCTCGGGTGGGGACGCCCTGGGGACGCCAGCTCAGGGTGCCCAGGGCCAGGCCCCCCAATGCTTTGGACAGACTCGGCTTCTGGAAGGAAGCAAAGTCCACCCCTGACTCTGCGCCTTTTCTTTCTTCCCTTTTCAAGATGAGAAGTGCCAGTTTTAACACAGATCCGTATGTTCGTGAGTTTGGAATCATGGTCAAAGACGAGATGACTGATGTGACCGGGCGGGTCCTCCAGCCGCCCTCCATCCTCTACGGGGGCCGGGTAGGTAGACGGCTGGGTGGGGTGTTTGTGGGCGTTGGGAGTATGTGTCTGAACGTTGATGTTGGAGCGGCAGCACCTGACCCACACGCACACGCCCTCAGGTGTAGACCATGGTCAAGGTAAAGGATTCTTCCTGCCCCAGTGTGAACCTGTAACAGCTATGGGCCTTCATAAAGGACTGGTTTCCTTAACCCTTTTAAAGTTCTCTGAATCACCCCTTTTCTTCTCAAAAGGTGAACTTTATTATCTCACCACAATTTTAAAAGCATCATTCTTTGTATGATGGACACTCTGCCAGTGACGAGTTACTCTCCAGAAGTTCATGCCGCTTTTCTGCTTTCTAACTTTTGTTTTGGAGGTATGTGGGAGCAAGTACATCAGTTTAGTCACGGGCACGGTTCTGTTTGTTTGTTTTTGCCCATTTGACCTCTGGTTCTGGTCAGTACGGTCCTGACCCTTGAGCCCCTTAGAGCTCACGAGAAGTTCTTCTCTCCTTTCCTCCTGGCACCTCCCCCTTAGCTGCAGCGCAGGTGGTGGGGCTCAGCTTCCAGGGTCACAGCTTTGGGAATCCCCTGGCCGTCCAGTGGTTAGGGCTTGGCGCTTTTACTGCCGGGGCCTGGGTTCAGTCCCTGGTCAGGGAACTAAGGTCCTACAAGCCGCGGGGCACAGCCAAGAAAAAGATAGAGGGGCAGGGGGAGAGGGAGAGAGTGGGGGAGGAGAGGGAGAGGGAGAGAGAGAGGGGCAGGGGGAGAGGGAGAGAGAGAGAGAGAGAGAAAACAAAGGTCATGGCTTTTGTGGGTCAGTGAGCACCTGTGGGAGCCTGTGTTCTACATGACTTGACACCTTTTTACCTGACGGAGTGGGACTCCGGTCCTCAGCGCCTGTGGCAAGCTTTAGTTTTGTTTTTTTGTTTTGTTTTGATTTTTGGCTGCGTTGACTCTTCGTTGCTGCGCGCGGGCTTTCTCTAGTTGCGGCGAGTGGGGGCTACTCTTCGTTGCGGTGCATGGGCTTCTCATTGCGGTGGCTTCTCTTGTTGCAGAGCACGGGCTCTAGGCACATGGGCTTCAGTAGTTGCAGCATGCGGGCTCAGTAGTTGCGGCATGCAGGCCCTAGAGCATGCGGGCTTCAGTAGTTGTGGTTCGCAGGCTCTAGAGCACAGGCTCAGTAGTCGTGGCGCACGGGCTTAGTTGCTCCGCGGCATGTGGGATCTTCCCGGACCAGGGCTCGAACCCGTGTCCCCTGCATCGGCAGGCGGGTTTTTAACCACTGCACCACCAGGGGAGTCCCCTCCGCTTTTTTTTCTTTTTTTTTTGCGGTACGCGGGCCTCTCACTGTTGTGGCCTCTCCCGTTGCGGAGCACAGGCTCCGGACGCGCAGGCTCAGCGGCCATGGCTCACGGGCCCAGCCGCTCCGCGGCATGTGGGATCTTCCCGGACCGGGGCACGAACCCGTGTCCCCCGCATCGGCAGGCGGACTCTCAACCACTGCGCCACCAGGGAAGCCCCCCTTCAGTTTTGTTTGCAGGACTTTTTCCTTTCTTATTTTAAAATATAAGTTCTATTTTTTTAAGGGTTTCAAGGTTCAAAAGATACAAAGAATTATAGGGAGAAAATTCTCTTTCTCCCCAGATCCTGGTTACTTTCCCAGGAGGCAATTCTCCTTGTAAAATCGCTCCAGGGATTATTCACATATTTTTTTCACCCCTTCTTGTGCAAATAGCTGCATATTATATACACGTTTGTGCCTTTGCCTTTTTTTACTTAATATTTTCTCTTCGATCCCATGGAGATCTTGGAATGTGTGTGACCTCTGGCTTGTCGTTTTTGACTGTTGCGTGGTATTCCTTTGTGGGGGGAGCCCCGCCCTAGCCGGTGGGCATGGGGGCTGCTCCCCGTTCTCTGCAGGGTGCCTTCTGAGCAAGGCCTCCTGGCTCCTTCTCAGCCCACTTGTGCACCTGGGAGCTCAGACCTGCAGACACAGCACCTTCTTAACCCTCCCTGTGGCCCTGGGAGGGAGAGGTGGATTCCCTTTCACAAGTCAGTGAGGAGATGCCCGAGGTAGTGAGACTTACGTAGTGAAACCAAGATTGCATATCCAGCGTCTTTTCCACCTTTTAGTAAAGACGGGAGTCATCTGGAAAACAAAGCAGCTCTTGTACTCTAACCTTGCAAGAATGTTAGAATTGTAAGGATCCAGACTTTTTAACGCTTCTAAATGAATGAATTTTTCCAGATGTTTTAAACATTGTAATGGGAGCGAACACTTCTTATCACCTGCCCTACCCATTGTCCTGTTAGACAAAACATTAAACGTCCCCCAGGGGTATCCGGCAATGTCTGGAGACTGGAATCTGATGGGCAGCAGCTGCTGGCACCCTCCAGCGCACGGGACTGCCACACAGCAGCCAGCCAGCCACGTGCCCACTGCAGGGCTGAGGCTGAGAAACGCTCAGATAGTAAGAGTGCATTGCAGTGTAAACTGTCGTGCGTGTGTGTGTGTGTGTGTGTGTGTGTTTACTTACTGAGTCCGGAACACTACACTTGGTGGTGGCTCTGTCTTGTAGAAGGAGGCTTGCAGGAGCTGGGTAGTGGTTTAGAAAATATAGGAAACAAAAACATTCATTTCTGTAATATTTGATTTTTACAATATGCTTATATTATTTTAGTAGGAAAAAGTGTTTTTCATTAAAAAACACTTTTGCAGAGTAAATGACAGCAACGCAGACACAGCCCTGTCCTTCAGGGCCTGCTGCCCGGAGGCCTGGGATGGCAGCTCTGCGCCCTCCACACGGCCCTAGCTAAAAAAGGAGGCCAGTGCCAAAGACTTCTCTCTGACTCAGGCCCAGTCTGTGGGACTCAAGCTTTCTCTGTAGGGCACACAAGGGTTCAGCCAGCACAGCTCCAGTCACAGTGTCCCTTCCTGACCGTCCCTTGTGCTCCAGAATCACTTGAAGGCAGTTCAGAGATTCCTTCAGTGACAGAGCTGAGACCTGGTCGTTTCTGGTTGAGTGGATGCGTCGTGCGCTGGTTTCTCCTTCCGGAACGGGAGCAGCTTGAGCAACTGCAGGCCGTGGCGCGGGGAGCCGGGGGAGCGATGGGCTCAGTCCTGGCTGGCCTGTCTGCTCCAGGCACAGGACTGGGAACAAACACCTTGCTTCCCTTCCCTTCCCTTCCCTTCCCTGGCTGCCCCGCTGATAATGGATGAGGTAAAATGAGCGGAAGCCTGTTTATAAGACAAGAAGCCTTCCTGTAACGTCGTGAGGCACTTCTTTTCCTCCAGGCTACCCGTGAGATTGGATGGAGCTCTGGGCCCTCCCTGCTCCACCTTCCGGGCACCCCCCTGCTCCCCACAATCTACTTCTTCACCCCTCCATCTCTCACCCCTCCATCCATCCTCTGTCCGTCCATCCATCCATTCATCCATCCATCCATCCTGCACACACCTGTGGGACCCCTGCGGTGCCAGGCAGCTCAGAGATGGGGAGTCTACACAAAGGTTCCCTTCTCAGCCTCAGGAGCTGCCATCTGGTCAGGGGACCAACAGCAGTAGGGACAGTGACAAAATCCAAGGTCAGAGGAATATGTTTTCCGTTTTCTTCTTACTCTATAAACTTCTTGCCGTTTGCAGAATAAAGCGATTGCCACCCCTGTCCAGGGCGTTTGGGACATGAGGAACAAGCAGTTCCACACGGGCATTGAGATCAAGGTGTGGGCCATTGCGTGCTTCGCCCCCCAGCGCCAGTGCACGGAGGTCCACCTCAAGTAAGGCCCCCAGGAGCAGGGGCACCGGGCCTTGGAGGGGCGGGGGGAGGGGCCACGGGGAAGGCCCGCTGCGTCAGGCTGGGCAGATCGTGGGCTCCGTTTGGAGGGCAGGGGTTGGCAGCCTTTCCCCGTGGAAGGGCACTGCCTGGCGTGGCCGGGCCGGGAAGTGGGGGACCCCGGTGCTGCTGTGCTTCTCAGACTCGCTGTTGGAGCGAGTGTGAAGAGGTGGGGCAGGTTCCGTAAGAAACAAAACAGCAAGTGAAGAGTACGTGTACAAGGTAGAGGCAAGGGAGGAGATGGTCTCAGCCCAGCCTGGCCCAGTGTCAGACCCTTTGAAAGCGGCTCCATAAACATGCAGCTCAGTTGCTCATGCTTTTGTGCCAAACAGACCTAACAGGGAGAGGAGGGCTTTTGTCTCCTGCCTCTCTGGGGGGGAGCGGGGGGGCCTGCAAAGCGGGGGAAGGTAGCAGAGGGTGGCTCCAGAGAGCTGTGGCTCTCAGGGTTCGGAGAGGGGCAGGGCCTCTCCTCCACGCCACCAGCGGGGAAGCTGGGAGTGCGGGATGTCGGGGGCAGAGTGGGTTAGAGTCCGACCTCGGGGTGCCTCCCCTCTCCGTGTCCTGTCCGTGGCCCCCATTTCACTTTTCCTGGAGCCAGATGGCCCCAGGGTACGTGCACGTGTGGGCGTAGGTGCGTGCTGGAGGTCGAGCGCTAAGTGGCTGCAGCGGGTCGGAGTGTCCTGACTTTATGGTAAAAGGCGGTGGTGTTTCTATTCCTGAGCTTAAAATAGGAGCCGTGGCTCTGTCTCCCCAGCCCCGCCTGTGATTTCACAGGGCCTGTCGGCCGCAGCTGTCGGTGCTACTCTAACTGGGGGCTGTTTGGTTTCCTCCCGTGATTATGTCATCCGAGTCCAAGTTGCACACACAGGGATAACTGGGGGGAAATCCAAGGGGGGACAGTCAGCTCACAGTCCTCCTCACCCTGACAACGCTCGGCATCTGCAGGAAAGTGGGCGGCAGCTGCTCACACACGGCTTTCAAAGGACAGCACTTGTCGCTGCCCTGGGAGTGTCACAGCCGGTGCGGGGGCAGCGTGGCCGCGACTTGAAGTCTCCTGTGTCATCGTGACTTTACAGTAAGCTGCATGGCTAGCACGAACGGCCGCCTTTGTCTGTTACCATGTTGAAACGGCCTTGTCCAGGGCTTCAGCTCGGATTTGGATCTCGATGAAGATGGTTTGGGGTCTTGATCTGTTAGGACTGTGCCCTTTCCCCAGGGCTTCCGGTTGAGCTGAATCATTGGCGCTCTCGGTGCTTCACGTAATGAACCTCCTCCTCCTTCAGGTCCTTCACGGAGCAGCTCAGAAAGATCTCGAGAGACGCAGGAATGCCGATCCAGGGCCAGCCGTGCTTCTGTAAATACGCCCAGGGCGCAGATAGTGTGGAGCCCATGTTCAGGCACCTGAAGAACACGTACGCCGGCCTGCAGCTGGTGGTGGTCATCCTGCCCGGAAAAACGCCCGTCTACGGTAGGCCTCGGCGCGCGCACGGCCTCCGGCCGCTGCCGGTGGCGCTGTGGGTGTGCGGTGCCGCCTCAGCCCTCGGTGTCTCTGCCACACCGAGGAGCTGCCAGTCTCTGGCTCACTCGAGAGCTGGGAAAGACTGGGTGGCTTCTGATTGCGGCCGCGCACGTGCCCAGAGCCGCCCTTGGTACTCTTGTCCGGGGCCGCGGTTCCCGGAGGCCGGCGTCCTGCGGTGGCACAGGACTCGACACGTGTGCGGTTACCTTGTGCGCCGCCCGACACAGACGTCGGCTGGATGGAGGAGCAGCCAGGCGGCGCACACGCAGTCACCCACTCGGGGCGCCGTCCTCAGCTCCTGCCTGGGACTCACTTCTCCACTTGTGAGCTGTGCCCGCCTCAGAATCCTCTGGAAGCTGATCACAGTCCTTTCTGCCAGAAGAGCGGTTGCACTTTCACTCGGCTGAAAGTTACCAGGCCCCTGTGATGGAGTCCCAGGCCCTGGGTTGGGAAGCTCTGGGGCGCTGGTGGTGTAGACAGGTGGCGGTGGCACGGGGAGGTGGGTGCCCCCTGGGGACCAGAGGCCCCAGCGTGGGAGGTGTGTGGGTGCCCTGGGTCGAAGAACAGAGAGGCGTGTCAGTGTCGCTGACTGGATCCCCCGTCCGGGTGGCGACGGAGCACTTGCTCCGTGTCCAGGGACAGGAGGAAAGAGAAAGCCCTCGGAATTCCCATGCTACGCACGCATCTTCTCCCAGGCCCGCCCAGGGAGCGACTGACCAGTTGCTTCACGAAAGAACCCGGGAGTAGAGGGGGTGTGGGCCCAGAGAGGTCTTGGATGTCGGATTTGCGTTTGCCGAGGATGTGAGGATGCCAGTGTTTATATTTTTCACGACTCGGGCATTGGCTTGCTTGCAATCCTGAGCACCGTGGTGGAGGGTGGCCTTTGGAATGCAAGCCCTGGCTTCCAGCCTGGCTCTGCCCGCACCGCCCTGCAGGCCTGGATGAGTCGCAGAAACGCTCCTGACAGGACTGGGCTGCACCCGCCCGGCCTCCCTGAGCGGGCGGGACACACGCCCCGCAGCTAGCGCAGGCCGGGGAGGCGTGGAGCAGAGCTGGAACCCGGGCTCTGACCCCTTCTTCCACGGGCCTGGCTGCACGTGGAGCGGGGGAGCTCGGGGCGGGCAGAGGGGAGGCGCCAGGGGAGCCGCCCTGAGCGCACCGTTCCCTCCACAGCCGAGGTCAAGCGTGTGGGAGACACGGTGCTGGGGATGGCCACGCAGTGCGTGCAGATGAAGAACGTGCAGAGGACCACGCCGCAGACCCTGTCCAACCTCTGCCTGAAGATCAACGTCAAGCTGGGCGGCGTGAACAACATCCTGCTGCCCCAGGGGAGGTGAGGCCCGCCTTCCCAGGGGAGGTGACTCCCCGCCGGGTGGGGCTGGGGGTGGGGCCCGCCGGGGCCTGCGTCCGCTCCCCTGGACGGTGGGCTGAAGGAAGCGAGGAGGACGCGGGTCTCGGGTACTCTCGGTCCAGGGGACCAGGGCCACCTGCAGGCCACTGAGGACTGGGTGCAGGGGCCCGAGGAGAAGGGACTTCTTACCCCGTCCGGGGCCGGGGGTCCCGCACGTGAGATGTGGTGGCTGCCCCGAGCGGGGGTGGCTCTGCCATGAGGGGTCGTTGGACTCGCTCAGTTCACTCAGCGGCAGGTTCTGTGTTTATTGAGCGCCTACTGTGTGCAGAAGCCCTAGCCTTCCAGCGCAGGCCCCGGTGAGAGGGTCCAGAAACGCACTTCCCAGGTGAGCAACAGTGACACAGCGGAAGGGACAGGAGCTCAGAAGGGTGAGGGTTTCACAGGGGAGGTGGCACTAAGCAGACCGCAGCCACTGGAGGGGGCGGGATCACGTGGACGCCTGGGAGGAGAGTGTTCCAGAGGGCACAGGCCATGCACGGGCCCTGTGGTACAGCCTGCCAGGAGTGCAGCAGGTGTTCCACTGAGAGACTGAGGGGCAGAGGGCTGCTGGGGGGCCTGGCACTCCCTCCGGGGGAGCGCATCCATGGGAGGGAGGTTCACGAGTGGAGGTGTAGCTCCAGTGACCTCGTTCTAAAAGGCGACTCCAGCTCTGGGTGGAGTGGGGACCGGGCCCTCCTGCGTTGTCCCAGGAGAGGTGCTGGGGCACGGCTGGGGCGGGATGGTCTGTGAATGGAAGAGGAGACTCGAGAGTGAGTCCAAGCCCGCGCCTCTGGGGTGGTTAGGCAGCAATGGACGAGGAAGCTGGGCTGTGCGTCAGCCTCCCAGGGGAGACACTGGGGGTGGGGGAGGGGGGAGGAGGGGAAACAGAGGCCTGGTGTTGGTGGGGTTTGTTCAGGGATCCTCACGTGGAGGTGGTGTTTAAGGCCTCTAGGCTGGAGAGAAGCCCCAGGGCAGGGTGTAGATAGGAAGGACATCCAAGCCCTCGGCCCCCCGGGGAGTCCCGGGTTGGAAAGGCAGCACTGGGGCCAGGTGGGGTCGGGGGAAGAGCCAGTGCGTGGCCCTGTCACTCGATGCCAACCGGCCAAGTGCGATGAGGTCCGAGGCTCCACCATGGGACTGGGGGACATGTGCAGGTCATCGGTGACCTTGCAAAGAGGAGTCTTGTTGCCATGGCAGCAGGAGGCCTGCTTGGGAGGCAGTAAACGGGATCGGCTAATTCCGGGAGCTTTGCCACAAGGCGAGCAAGGGAAGTGAGGGAGCTGTGGGAAGAGAGTGGAGTCCGGAGGCAGGTGTGGTTCTGCTGGTGTGTGT